>NC_134485.1:277084194-277305452 GCF_040206685.1 Ascaphus truei | reverse complement strand
GAAATGTTAACTTGCATAATCTTTCTCTCTTACAATAACTATATATATGGTCCAAAACATGTTTTACTTTGTCTTCATGTTGGTATATCAACCAATTACGTTTTAGCCAATCACTTTGGGGAGGTACATATAAATACCCTGGTAGGGATTAGGTAACAATTAGCAGCCCCTGACGAAGCCCAAGTGGAGAAACGCGTAGGGCCAGCGTTCTTTTGGAGCAGAGAGAGAGACACGCCGAGGCACCAAGCAGAGAGACAATCTCAAGGAGCTACGGCGGTGATTCCCTGCACTGGCAGATACCAATTCCCGCGAGAGCCGAGCCGCGTCATACCGCGTCAGACCACGTGACACGGAAGTGACCGTGAACGCGGAGAGGACTGGTAATCAGCGCTTCTGTACACGAGTGTGAGAGACTCGCTAATCACTCTCTACTGCCTGAAATTCACTCACAGAATGTGAGTTGTTTACCTGTTTTTACAGTGAGTTATTTTTTAGATTAAAAGGTTTTACACATATGGTGTCCCTCCCTTTATTCCCTCCCCACCCCCCCTCCTTGTGAGATCCATCCATAGAGACGAGTGGCTTCCAGAGACCATCTGTGACTGCTGCAGCCGCTGCTGAGTTCCCGTGGACAAGTACCCCTGAGATCCAGAAGCCAAGGAGAGGAGCTGAAGTAGCTGAGTTCGGGAGTCCCTTAGAGGATTACAGGCTTTAACCAAACCTACCTGTGTAAGCGCATCTCTTACCATCATATCTGTTGATAACCAGATATACTGCCCTATGATTCCTTTTTGTGTTTCTTCTCTTCCCTGTTTTATTTGCGCCTAGGTCACTCTTCTGCATATATATATATATATATATATATATATATGTAACCCTGGTCCCCAGCAGCTCCTGGAGACCCCCCTCCCCTGGCGCAGCTCGATCGCGGGTACTGAACAACCCGACGGCTGCTTCCAAGGGTGGGGGCTGGAGCAGGGAGCAGCGCGGCTTCTCCTGCCTGTGGCCGGTTGCCGGGGACGCGATCGGGCCGTTGCTAAGGCCGCGATCGTGTCTCTAAGGTCCCGGCGGCCGCAGAGCAGGGCGCCGCCATTGCGCTTCAAGTCGCGCATGCGCAGTGATCGCGCGAGGGCAGGAGAGCCCCAGATAGGTCGCGCATGCGCAGATAGGGGTAGGGAGCTAAGGCAGCTCTTAGGAGGTCGCGCGAGAGTAGGGAAGCATAGGGAGAGCTTGAGGCGGCCATTAGGAGTTAGTGTAGGCAGAGGGGAGGACCGCACGCGGCCCCAATGTTATAGTAAGGGCCTCGGGACTACAATTCCCATGAGGCATAGCGAGGCAGGCACCAGGTGCTTGATAGGAGCCAATAGGGCTGTAGGACTGCCCTGGAGGAAGAGATACATTTCCCGGGCTTTTGCATGAGTCACGTTAGTTGGAGCAGAGGAGCTGAAGGGGAAGGAAGGATGCGGGGAGTGAGTGCAGCTCCTGCATCCTGATAGGTACCCTCACCCTCCAGGTAGGCCCCAACTCCCCACCAGGTTAGTGGGTAACTGATAAGGGACGGTCCTAGATAGGGAGGTCGCCCTTAGTGTGTGTAAGGTGCAGGTGTGGCAGTGCCACAGCGGGTAGTGCTGTGCGCACTGGCAAATAGGCACAGCGTGTGTGCAGTGGATGATTTGCTGCGGGATCCAGGTGGCTGTGTACGATTGCCAGCTGTGTGTGTGTCGCTGCATGTGCTGGGCGCAGTGTGTGCAGCGTGTGTGAATGTCTGCAGGCTGACAGTGTGAGCTGAGTGTTGGCTGCAGGTGCGTTAGGCTGTTAGGATTAGCAGTTACAGTTGAGACTGGGTAGCTAGGGGAAGGGGGGCAGGTTAATGTTCCACAGGCCCTAGGAGTTTTCCCCAAGCCATCCCAGGTTGCGGTTCCTCAGGGACAGGCCCTAGGTTAGGGTTGCTGTCACTCTAGAAGTAGTTAGGCAGAAAGCTGATAACGGCGGTTGCTGTTCCCATGCGGTTGGTGTTGCCGTGATCGGTTGCAGTTCCCGTGGAGCGGTGGGACCCTCGTTGGGGTCCACCGGCAGAGTACCTGGAAAGGATCAGACGGACATCTGACCCTTTGAGAAGAGTGTTGCAGGCCCGAGCATCGGAGTGCTCGGAAGGTATCAATATTATATGTGCACCAAGAGGCCTAGATGTTTTAGTGACTGCGCAGTCACCCAGTGACTATCTCTGTAGGAGTACGGGACATTGGGTGGGGTTCTTGGGACACTGGGTGGGATCACCTGGTGTCGGGGAATCGTCCTGCGAGACGTCACCATGGGTAGTGTCTCCTCGTGAGAGGGACACAGGTTATGATGTTATGTAATGGATTATGATATCCTCTATGTTCGTAGTAAAGCCCTTAGTTATATATAATCACTGTGTGTGTAGTTTCTTATTGGGTTCCTATGTAGGGTCATTCTACACTTCCCTAGAATCCTACATAGGTGGAGGCGCTGTAAAAGAAGATTCGTTCCAGAGGATTCACCCCAGGCTCTCATTAGCGGAGGCTCAGACCTCCTGTGAGCCTGCAGGTATACGCACCACACCGGTAACACTACATGTTCTACTCACCCACACTACATATGAGATTGGGTGGGGTGGAATACCCGTTACATTTGGAGGCGCTGCTGAGAGACACCTGGGGTGCCCTGTCCATTTTTTTCAAATTGTCCCGTCCCTATTTTTGTCGCCATGTTTGTGAAGTCCAGAGACGAGGTCCTTGCCTGGGCTTTGCGGCAGTATATGGAGCCTGGCCAGGTAGTGGCGGTAGGAGGCATTCCCGCTCTTATACCCGCGGTTAAAGTCCGGGAGTATATGTGTAAAATTCCTGGGTGGCCGTGGGCATGTGTCTTAGAGGAGGAAAAAGATCCCACGTCCACATGGAAAACCATACTTTTTGTTGTAACTCACACTGAGGATATATGCCTGGCAGAGGCACCGTCCGCACTGTTCATGCCCGGGGGCCCCTCAGAAGGGTACCCCCTACTCTATGCCTACCCAGCAAAATGGCGTCTCCCGCCAAATCAGGGGAGCGCACGTGCTGCTGACTGCAAGCCTGCACAGAAAGATGTCGCAACATTCTGTCCGGGTTTGGCGCGAAAATCAGAGCCCCTCCCCTGTGATGTGAGTAACTCAGTGCAGAGCGAAAAACAATTCCTTGTAAAAAGTGCCCTTCCTTTAGATTCCACCAGGGGGAGCAAGCACGGTTATCTTCAACCATACATGGACGCTGTGATAGACACTCTGATCTTTGAGGATGAGATGATCTCTGAGGAGGAGATAGACTGTCAGGGGATACATCCTAATGTGTATGTGCCCTGGCGAGCGCCAGGAATAGATCTCCTTATGCTCCTGTGCCCCTGCTTGCAAGAAGCCTATGACGAGGGAGCCGTTATGTCCCAAGTGCCACTAGACTTCAGGATCACCGAGGTAGATGGGGAGCCGTGTACACAGTGCTTTAGCCCCACCTGTGACTGTTCTAGGGGAGCACTGGCGTGGGAGCCCAGATGTGATTGTTGCGGTGCAATTTTCTTGATGCCTATTGTACCCCGGCCTACAGAGCCAGCTAAGGAGCCAAGTGAACCCTTGGCGGAGAAGAGCGCGACTGCAGTGGAGGTACCGGAGCACGCCAGCTTCGGAACCACAACCACTGGCTGCATTACAGAGGAATCTGGTGACTACCTTGCGGAGGATACTGTCATGATATCTTCCGGGGAAAAGGTGGAAGTCCCATCGGTGGCGATGCGCCTACCGGCGAACCACCCCAGCGGTAATGCAGAGGATACAGAGTCTGCTGTGGGTCCGTGTACCCTGGAAGAGGTGTCTTCCGATGTTGCGGACCCTGCTGTGGGCCCGTGTGCCCTACGATGGTCAGTCAGACCTAATACAGAGGTACCATCGGTCCTAGGCGTGGGACCAGTACCTAACGCCGACAAGGGTGAGTCGACTGCCCCAGGGGTGTCGGGGGTGAGCCTCCAGGTGACCGCGGAGCACGATGGCTCCTTAAGTCTGGTCGCCCGGGCAAAGGGCTCCCCTCTTCATCGCATCCTGGTGGAGGTGTCCTCATTAGAAGGTAGCTGTCCAGAGCAGAGAGTGGACCAGTGTCTACCGCCGATCCTTCCGGAAGAAGAGAAGCCCATCGTCAGCCAGCCGAGTGGTAAGGAACCCCCTTGTTCCCCACAGACTCCGATGGAGGTGGCCGTGAAGAAGGCCAAAGCTACAGTTCCTGAGCGGAGTTTGAGCCCGTGTGCTCCGACACAAGTGGTCCCAGGACTGGGATCCAACGCTCCCGAGTTTTCAGCGCGTAAGTGGACTGTCCCAGAAGAGTTGGGGACAGGTCCCGATACCACCAAGGTAGGAACTGACAGCGTCCCCGAGGACCTGTTAGCCACCGTGAATCACCGCAGGGGTAAGGTGTCTACTTTTCCCCCCCTGCCAGGTGAAACCGAGACATTTCCCAGTGCTCGCTTCTCAGTGGAAGCCTCACAAGTCCGTAGGGACAAGGACTGTGTAAAGGAAGATCCAGGGAGACTGGCCTCCTTTACGCCCAAAAAGGAGCGTGCCATTCGCCAGGTGGTGGACCGCGGGAAAGGTCCTGGCCTCCTGGTCTACCGCATCCCTGCCGCAGATGACCGGGTAAAGGTCTGCTTCAGAGACACTGGGCTACTCCTTCCACCAGGGGGAGGAAGTAGCGAAGAGCCAGAAACCGTCGCCTTAGAGTGTGCTCTCCAAGAAATTTTTCTGGGGGAGGCTCACGGACGCAAAAGTGAGGTACCCCATCTGATCTGGTAGGGGCACCCCACAAACGGTCTCAGCTAGTCTCGGGTATTAATGGGTGTGAAATGCATTGTAACCTGGGGTTTAAAGTCACCATTGATAAGTTGTACATATGCACTGCCTTTTCCTTGTATAACTGTGTACCATGCTATGTCGTTCCCCAAGCGAGGGCGTTGGGTGTTTCACCAGGGGGAGAGTGTAACCCTGGTCCCCAGCAGCTCCTGGAGACCCCCCTCCCCTGGCACAGCTCGATCGCGGGTACTGAACAACCCGACGGCTGCTTCCAAGGGTGGGGGCTGGAGCAGGGAGCAGCGCGGCTTCTCCTGCCTGTGGCCGGTTGCCGGGGACGCGATCGGGCCGTTGCTAAGGCCGCGATCGTGTCTCTAAGGTCCCGGCGGCCGCAGAGCAGGGCGCCGCCATTGCGCTTCAAGTCGCGCATGCGCAGTGATCGCGCGAGGGCAGGAGAGCCCCAGATAGGTCGCGCATGCGCAGATAGGGGTAGGGAGCTAAGGCAGCTCTTAGGAGATCGCGCGAGAGTAGGGAAGCATAGGGAGAGCTTGAGGCGGCCATTAGGAGTTAGTGTAGGCAGAGGGGAGGACCGCACGCGGCCCCAATGTTATAGTAAGGGCCTCGGGACTACAATTCCCATGAGGCATAGCGAGGCAGGCACCAGGTGCTTGATAGGAGCCAATAGGGCTGTAGGACTGCCCTGGAGGAAGAGATACATTTCCCGGGCTTTTGCATGAGTCACGTTAGTTGGAGCAGAGGAGCTGAAGGGGAAGGAAGGATGCGGGGAGTGAGTGCAGCTCCTGCATCCTGATAGGTACCCTCACCCTCCAGGTAGGCCCCAACTCCCCACCAGGTTAGTGGGTAACTGATAAGGGACGGTCCTAGATAGGGAGGTCGCCCTTAGTGTGTGTAAGGTGCAGGTGTGGCAGTGCCACAGCGGGTAGTGCTGTGCGCACTGGCAAATAGGCACAGCGTGTGTGCAGTGGATGATTTGCTGCGGGATCCAGGTGGCTGTGTACGATTGCCAGCTGTGTGTGTGTCGCTGCATGTGCTGGGCGCAGTGTGTGCAGCGTGTGTGAATGTCTGCAGGCTGACAGTGTGAGCTGAGTGTTGGCTGCAGGTGCGTTAGGCTGTTAGGATTAGCAGTTACAGTTGAGACTGGGTAGCTAGGGGAAGGGGGGCAGGTTAATGTTCCACAGGCCCTAGGAGTTTTCCCCAAGCCATCCCAGGTTGCGGTTCCTCAGGGACAGGCCCTAGGTTAGGGTTGCTGTCACTCTAGAAGTAGTTAGGCAGAAAGCTGATAACGGCGGTTGCTGTTCCCATGCGGTTGGTGTTGCCGTGATCGGTTGCAGTTCCCGTGGAGCGGTGGGACCCTCGTTGGGGTCCACCGGCAGAGTACCTGGAAAGGATCAGACGGACGTCTGACCCTTTGAGAAGAGTGTTGCAGGCCCGAGCATCGGAGTGCTCGGAAGGTATCAATATTATATGTGCACCAAGAGGCCTAGATGTTTTAGTGACTGCGCAGTCACCCAGTGACTATCTCTGTAGGAGTACGGGACATTGGGTGGGGTTCTTGGGACACTGGGTGGGATCACCTGGTGTCGGGGAATCGTCCTGCGAGACGTCACCACGGGTAGTGTCTCCTCGTGAGAGGGACACAGGTTATGATGTTATGTAATGGATTATGATATCCTCTATGTTCGTAGTAAAGCCCTTAGTTATATATAATCACTGTGTGTGTAGTTTCTTATTGGGTTCCTATGTAGGGTCATTCTACACTTCCCTAGAATCCTACATAGGTGGAGGCGCTGTAAAAGAAGATTCGTTCCAGAGGATTCACCCCAGGCTCTCATTAGCGGAGGCTCAGACCTCCTGTGAGCCTGCAGGTATACGCACCACACCGGTAACACTACATGTTCTACTCACCCACACTACATATGAGATTGGGTGGGGTGGAATACCCGTTACATATATATATATATCTTAATGCTCTTCCTCCTCCTCCTAATTTCACGTAATTACGCTTCTAAAGCAAATACAGATCGGGTGGTTTGTCACTTTTTATAGAAGCGGTTTAGAATGTGTGATTTGCAATAGAGAATACTGTTTTTTCAAACATTTCATTCTGCTTCTTGTGAACATGCTAAAACATGCGTTTTCACAATGACAAATTCGGAGCTACCATAATAAGCCCCTAAGAGCGCTACCACCAGTGTTAGTGACACACTACCATATTGATAATTAGTGAATACATTTTGAAAAAGAATAACTTCTGCAATGTGAAAAGAACAATCAATATACACATTTATTTGTGGAATATTCTTGTGATGATATTCGTAGCTCTGCCCTGTAACAGATTGTGTATTTCAGTCCTATAGGGTAAAATCTTCTTATAGATGTAGGGAGCGTAGATAGATCAAACCACAAAAAAAATACAAGAAAAATATATATAGGAAAGTAGGTTTATTACCATAACATGTATGAAAAAAACAGGTAATGCACTCACTTGGGGCTAATGTAACTAAGGCGTTTGGTATACCTCTGTGGCTGGAACTTGTTCTTCTATATCCTTTACTGGCTCACCAGATATTTTCTCAGTAATTAGACAAAAAAGCATACCTTAGCATGGTGTAGTATGTAGCAACAAAAATGTATTATAGCAGGATTACAAGATATTTCTTTCACATTCAGCAAGTTTAAAGCGTGTGTTGTGCAACAATGTGGGGGTCTGTAGCCGAAACCAGCTGCCTCTCTTCTCAGAACACGTCACAGCAGCTCTCCCTGGCCGCTGATTTCAGCTACAGAATGGTGATTCAAGTGGGGGCAATATTGCTCCTTATTGTTTCTGATGCAATTATTATACACGTTACCTTCAAGTTCTATATAGGCAGGATTGTCAAGTATAACATCATATTGAGTTTATTGAGCTTTATTGTCTGGAAACAGATTTCTACACATTGAATGCACTTTATACAGAGGAAACATTAGCTCTTGCCATTTCTAAGATATGTTTGGCGCTTAATGTATTTATATTCATTGATACTGATATTTTTATGGAGGTGACATGCTCTATGTAATTGTATATGAATTTTAGTCTTACTTAGAATTGGGTTGGTTTATCTTTGTAATTTACACGTGATGTGTCTAATAAATGTGTTTTAAAGAGTGTGGATCAGGAGTGGGAATTATATGGAGGGCATTCTAGTTACATTTGTTGTAATTATAAAAGTGGATCTATTTTTTAGTGTGTAAGATTGCGGTTTTCTCTTATAAAAATAACAAATAAATACAACAGCAATATCACAATGGTGTTTATGTAGGGCTCCAGGCCCTGCACTTAATCAGGGAAATCAGCACACATGAGTCTCAGCAACTAGCTTCCAGATCCAGCTAAGCTAGAAAACATTAGCACTTGCTTTACCTATCTATTATTGCTGTATCCCAGAGTGACATGATCCCTTATCCTGTCACAGAGTTCTCCCATTTCTGGGTAAAGGAGAGCAACCATGATGGAAACTCGACCCTATGCCTTCCCGAGAAAGAAAGTTTGCTTTCACATTCTCCCTTCCAGGATGGTAGCAGATCTCAAATGACTGATTTACTCTGTTGTTCACATCCATCATGCTATTAGGCCAGGGCAATTGAGCATAGTAAGTAACAAGTCTGAATGTGATTCCTTCCAGATAATATCGAAGGCATTCAACAGCCTACTTTATACCCATGCATTCCTTTTCAATGGCGGTATAGCACATCTCTCTAGGGTAGATCATTCTGCTAGTGTGTAAAATCTGGTGTGTTTCACATGTGGAAGGACTTCTCCCAAGCTGACCTCAGTGGCATCTGAATAGAGGGTCAATTGTCTCTGAAATCTGGGTTTTATATAGCTGGAGACTCACATAAATGCTTTTTTACCTCTATGAATGCCTCATCGCACACTTGAGCCAACACCTTTCTAGTATAGGGCCCCCTATTTTATCAGGTTAATTAGTGGAGCTATCAGTGTGGAAAATGGGGAATGAAGCAGCTGTAATATACCGCAAGGCCTAGAAATTACTAGACTTGGTCTTGGTTCTAGGAACCTAGCTTTTCCAGGAGGCATCCATTTTACAGGCAAGGGATTTAACCTACAAAAGACCACTGGTCTTTAAAGAACAAGAAAAGAAAAAGGCCCCGGTTATCTAGCACTCTACTATATATATATATATATATATATATATATATATATATATCCTGTCCCGGCTAAGCTCAGTCTAAAGCTTGCCAGGAGCTGGCCGGGATCGTAGCGGGCTAGCCGTGGGTCCGCTCTCCGTTTAAAAACAGAGTTTCCCGCGCGGCGGCCGCTTCAATAGATAAGCGCTAATGACGCTTATTATTGAAAGTGCCCGAGGCGCGGGAAAACCACCCGAAACCGGCCCGGTTTCAGCCAGAGACAACCCGCGCGCCGCCCGCGCTATTTTAAAACTGCGGTGGCGGCCGCAATGCCGCCACTGTATATATGAATTAAATGGGGAAAGGAAAAATGGAAGCGCTAGGTCTTAGATGCTAGGCTGGCTGCCTATGATATAACTCTGACCCCTAGTCAGATGGTAGATATGGAAGAGATGTTATATCTATGGCGCGCAGCACTAAATTAATAAAATAATAAACTATCAGGAATAAAAAATAATATTACTAAAAAAGAATAAGATAAAAAATCAAATAATAATAAATAGCAATATACAACCCGTATCAGTGATGTGGCCCGTCCCATGAGGTGCTCCACGTGGTGATATGCACATGAAAAGATAAGGAGATCATAGCATAATACTGCAAAAACCAATGATATAACATACAACACACACTAAACAGTAGACCAACGCTGAGGACAACAGGTGACAATTATCAATATAAACAAATTTAATTTAAAACATATCAGGAATAAAATACATATAAAAAAGGTCCTGACAGGACACTCATTATCAGGAGAAAGTACCTGCTTACCAGAGGCAAGGAGGTCTCAGGCAGTGGATAAATTAAAGAGTATCCCCTCTTATGGAAGAACAGCTGCTGGCTCTGGCGTCTCTGTATGGGCGTAGAACTAGAATTAAGCACCCATATGAATTTTTTCATATGTTTACACATAATAGATATTATTATATATATACAATTTTTAGCTTCACTATATACAACGTTATTATTATTTAAATTTATTATTATTATTTTTTACACTCTCACTATTAAATAAATAAATAAATAAATATATAAATAGATATCAAGCTATTTATCTGATAGTTTTACACATATATTAACATATCACTTTTCACATACTATTTTATTTTTATTAGACTATGTTACTCTACACATATTGTTTATTATAAGAAAATATTGTGACTAATGAGATCTATATATGTAACGGTCACATTGCACCACATTGCACCACATTGCACATTGCACGAATTGGTGTCCTAATTCCAATTCCAATTCTCGTTCTGCTCAACATACTTCTCTATATAGCCATTGGGCACATGATTATGGTCTATTTGGCAAAATAATTGATTAGTATCAATACGAAGTAGCACTGCTGTATTCCTATATGACCAATATATTACGTATTAACATCCATGAAAGTTTTAGCAAGCGACGATCTGTTTAGTATGCTACTGTCACTTATCTGTGTTCATATATGTAATTTTATTCATATGTAGATTTAATTGGATATTCTTATATATGTCTTAATTGTTGTCTTTTGTTTTTTGTTTTTTATCTGTGCATGTTTTTGTTTGTTACTGCTGAGCATCCCAGTACGTTCATAAGTACACCTACTGCGCATGACCAAGTTTTGGAATATGTGCAGTATACTGCTGCGGCCGAGTTTATTCGAGCATTTGCCCGTTCTCGGCCGCAGCAGTAACCTGGCGCGCGCCGGAGGGTGCCGGGCGCGCGCCGAAGCCTCGGAGGAGAGGCCCGCCGATCGGGGCTTCCCCCTCTCCTTACCGGGTCCGCTGGGTCCCCCGGAACGTCCCGCCGCCGTCAGCACATCCACGCGACACCAGGGCTCCCTCGGGGAGCCCTGGGCACGCGTACAGGCGGCACAGGCACCCGATGATGCGTGACCGCGCATCGGTGATGCGCGGCACGCTGAGGGAGTGCGGCTCGCAAGCCGGGACATTTCCCGGCTTGCGGAATGAGCCGCACTTGAATAAAGTGTGCCGCCTGTGTACCTTTAAACCAGAACTATATATACTGGGACTTACAGGGACTTTATTTTTATTATCTATGCACCCCTGAGGAAGGAAGCAAGACTTTCGAAACGCGTAGGGTGGTCCTGCGTGACACTCTATACTTCATTTACCCGATACCCCCTTTTGAAGTCCACTGCTGAAGCCCGACATTTGTCCGGCAGCGAATTTGTCATCATCAGCTGTTCCACTCTGCTCGACGCATCCTGGGCTGAACGCTTCTGTTGGTAGCGGTCTCACGGCAACTACTGCACATATGCAGTTCGAATTGGAGACGGAGGCATACATCACAGACCGGAGAGGTCTGCTCCTGTGCTAACACGAGAGCCCCACGCCCATACGCAGACGCCAGAGACAAGAGAGTTCTACGCCCATACAGAGACGCCAGAGCCAGCAGCTGTTCTTCCATAAGAGGGGATACTCTTTAATTTATCCACTGCCTGAGACCTCCTTGCCTCTGGTAAGCAGGTACTTTCTCCTGATAATGAGTGTCCTGTCAGGACCTTTTTTATATGTATTTTATTCCTGATATGTTTTAAATTAAATGTGTTTATATTGATAATTGTCACCTGTTGTTCTCAGCGTTTGTCTAGTGTTTAGTGTGTGTTGTATGTTATATCATTGGTTTTTGCAGTATTATGCTATGATCTCCTTATCTTTTCATGTGCATATCACCACGTGGAGCACCTCATTGGACGGGCCACATCACTGATACGATTTGTATATTTCTATTAATTATTATTTGATTTTTTATCTTATTCTTTTTTAGTAATATTATTTATTTATTCCTGATAGTTTATTATTTTATTAATTTAGTGTTGAGCGCCATAGATATAACATCTCTTCCATATATGAATTAAATGAATTAAAATGTTTTAAAAGAATTACGCAGCGTCCTTTAGTAATGATATTTTGGTATGTGTGAATCTCAAAAGGTGTTTTTTTATTTTTTAAACTATGTGCTGCTAATTGACCAACTGAAACAAGCTGATTTATTGGGGAGGGGGAAGGTCATGTGACTGCTTTAGCTGTATAAAACCAATACCCCCATGCATTAGCAGGGACTGCATTGGCATGATATAGTGAGGCATTTTAAAGTGAGCTTTTAATTGAGAATATATAGTTAGACTATAGTTAGACTAGAGGTGACTGGGGACTGGGGACTGCATCTTTCTGCACATGGCAACAAACGGTGAGCTATTCTGACCACACTATGATCCCTGCTGTTTGCCTGCACAATTTAACCCCCCACCCCTTTACAACTTATTTCACTACAGCCTCTCCCAACACTGACTACACACAACTACCTCCTGCACTACTACTAACTCAGCCCACTGCATAGACCCAAGCATTGCAATGCAGAAAAACATTTGACAAGGTAAAGGCACACCCTTGCTGTTTAGTCTGCACACACACTTGGCTCAAAACAGCTCCATGCAGCATTACCTACCTCTGGCATAATGAACCTGCTTTTTACCTCCACTTTGTTCTTTCTCATGGCCTCATTGAAATGTTATTCTCTCTATCCACTACAAACTCCCCCCTCCTGGCCCACACCCGACATCACCATACACCCTGGATTACTCAAAAGCTTTGCACTATCTACTGAATGTTGGTGGAGAACCCTGAAAACCAGCACACCAAATTTACAACTTGCAAACAACTACTCAAATTTCTACTCATACTATTACTCTCTTTAGCAGGTGATATTGAACCTAACCCAGGCCCTCCCATTACAACTCTGTCCCATAACCCTGAGAATACCCCCTTCAAATTCCAAAAAGGGCTATCTGTCGCCCATATAAATATCCGGAGTCTGCTGCCCAAACTGGATGAACTAAGAGTATGGTGCCTTATGCATAAACCAAAAGCCATGGTTCTTACAGAAACATGGCTAAGCCCTAAAACCCCTGATGCACATATTGCCATTCAGGGATACTCCATTTCTAGGAGAGATAGGTCAAAGAGAGGAGGAGGGGTGTTATTTTATATTGCAGACACCCTACAATTTACACTGTTAAATTGCCCCCCAAGCCCAACCTCTTTTGAAATCCTAGTTGGCAGAATGTGCCTCCCCTTTTCTAAGCCCATCTTGTTGCTGGCATCTACCGCCCCCCTAAAGCCCCTCTACAGTCCCTGACTGATATCACCCAGTTTCTTGGCTCCATTTCCTCTCTGAATGAGAAGAGTGATCTGCTAGTTCTTAGGGATTTCAACTTCATTTGGCTTGACCCTAAAAACCACAAAATCCACACACAAATTAAATCGCTTAACCTATCGCAACTCATTTCCCAACCCACACGGACAAACCTGAAATCGCACAACCATTCCTTGCTTGACTGGATTCTCTCCTCAAATCCCAGCAGAATCCAATCCTCTGGCATCCTTCCTGACATTTTCAGTGACCATGCAATAGTGTACTGTGTAAGGAAAATTAAACCGCCCAAATCAAGCCCTAAAGTTCTCCTCACTATAACATTTAGAAACTTTAACCCACAACTGTTTCGGGTTGACCTTACCAACTGCCCTTGGCACAGAATCGATTTAATTCCTGACCCTGATTCTGCGCTCGACTATTTCCAGTCTGAGTTCTTAAAACTCTGTGAAACCCATGCTCCACTACGCAGAATAAGGGTACGGGGTGCTCACCTTCCATGGGTTACACCTGACCTTATAGCACTCTACCAGTTCAGGGATGCCTTGTGGACAAGCTACAAAGTAACTGGCACTACCAAGGATCTCAATCACTACAGATGCCTGCGGAACATGTGCACAAGGGCAAACAAGGTATGCAAAAGCACAATATTACTCTGACAATCTCCTTCAGAATACATCAAACCCAGCTAACGTCTGGAAGGTTATCAAAAACATATTCCAGCCTTCTAACCATCAACAGCCAAGTAATATCACTAAGGGCGATATTACTCTGACAACCCCCACCGACATTGCAAATGCAATCAATGATTACTTTGTGGGGTGTGCCACTAACTTATTAGCGAAACGCAACCCAAACCACAAACCTGAATCTCATCCTGGGAGTACCCCTATAGCCTCACTCCCTCCCAACACTGCCCACAATTTTCAATTTGGCCCAGTATCCGAAGAGGAGATTACACAAGCGCTTCTCAAATTAAAACTAAGCAGCCAATGTGGACCTGACTTTCTACAATCTAGGTTCCTAAGACTTGGTGTCCCAGCAATTGCCAAACCAATTACTTCCATAGTCAACTCTATCCTGTCTGCAGGCCATATTCCTAAGACCTGGAAAGCTGCCAGAGTTGTCCCAATCTTCAAAAGTGGGGACAAAAACACTGTCTCAAACTACAGGCCAATCTCCCTTCTCCCAATCCTATCCAAAGTCATAGAAAAATGTGTCCACTCCCAATTAAGCGATTACTATAACATGACAAATTTCCCTAGCCAATTCCAATCTGGCTTTCGCCCCAAACACTCTACCGTAACTACCCTGCTAAAAGTTTGCAATGAAATCCAGTGTGGAATGGAACGGGGACAACTCACTGGTTTTGCAAAGGCTTTTGATACTGTTGATCATGCTATCCTGCTTAACAAACTCCAGAGCTCTGGAATAGGGAAGCATGCTTTAAACTGGTTTCAGTCCTACCTATCAGGTAGATCCCAACATGTGTCCATCTCAGGCTCTAACTCCAACCCCCTGGATATCACCTGTGGTACTCTTCTCAGTGTTCATCAATGATCTTCCTACAGATTGTCAGGAAGCCTCAATACACATGTATGCAGATGACACAATCCTATATGCCCACAGCCATAGCCTCTCTGACCTTGAACACATACTTCAGTCTGACTTTTTGAGACTCGAAAAATGGATTTCCCAAAACAAACAGTTTTTAAACACTGACAAGACTGTAACAATGGTATTTGGGACCAAGACTAAATTTTTAAAGCTGCCAGCGACTGAGCTCCAGATTAGAACCAACACTAACACCACCCTAACCCGTGTTACTAGTTTTAAATATCTGGGTATATGGTTTGACTCCCACTTAACATTTGGGATGCACATTGATACCCTGACAACCAAGACCAATGCCAAACTAGGGGTACTTTACAGGAACAAATCCTCCCTAAGTCTCCTGGTCAGAAAGCGTATCGCACAGCAGATGCTAATGCCAATTATTGACTATGGAGACATAGTATATGGCTCGGCACCTCAAACCCACCTTAGCAAACTTGAAACCCTCTACAATTCAATTTGTCGTTTTGTTCTCCAATGCAACTATAACACACATCACTGCGAAATGCTCAAAGAACTAATAATAATAATAATAGCATGTTCTTGTATAGCGCTGCTAATTGTACACAGCGCTTTACAGAAACATTTTTGCAGGCACAGGTCTCTGCCCCGTAGAGCTTAATATCTATGGGTTTTTTTTGGTGCCTGAGGCATAGGGAGATAAAGTGACTTGCCCAAGGTCACAAGGAGCTGACACCAGGAATTGAACCAGGCTCCCCTGCAGCAATCTCAGTGTCAGTCAGTGACTTTACTCACTGAGCCACTCCTTCTCGCTAAGGTGATTGGTCATCACTCGAGTCTAGGCGCAAAGTTCACCTTTCCTGTCTTGCCTTCAAATTCTTTATGGGCAAGCTACCTAGCTACCTGAACAAGCTCCTCACCCCTACCACATGCAGCACCTATCATCTGAGATCAGACTCCAAAAGACTGTTCATGGTCCCAAGGCTCAACAAAGTATCTGAACGTTACTCCTTCTCTTACCGTGCATCCCAAAACTGGAACAACCTACCAGAGACTCTCACATCCACCACCAGTTTAAGTTCTTTCAAATCTAAGGCTGTCACACATTTTAATCTGGTCTGTAACTGTTTCATACGCCCATAATATATATTATCTTTAACTGTGCATGCAATGTCTTGTATATAATGTATACCCTGCTCATTTATGTAACTGTATTTGTAACCATGTATTATTTGTCTTAACAGCAGGGCATACTTGAAAACGAGAGGTAACTCTCAATGTACTACTTCCTGGTAAAATATTTTATAAATAAATAAATTATTGGGTATAATAATAAAATAAAGTGACACATAAAACTAACAACACATAGAACAACACTACAACTAAAAATGGGTAATAGGAGTTTTACCAAATCAAAGATATAATATAAAACTAACACCCTAATGTATAGGGTATGGTGTTTATACATAGACAGTCAGATCATTTACTGTCCCTATAAGGCTGTATGTAGTAAAGAAGAGAATCATAATTCTCAGCACAATTGAGTGCTTAAAGTATCTACATACATACAGTATAGAGGGCATCTAATAATATAATATTGATGCTCTTTAGTGGACTCTGAGTATAAGAGATGTCTGTTATATAATAGGCTATTTCATGTGTAGTTAAAGGTGCTAATGATGGTATTAAACAAATGTTGATGCTAGTTTGATGCATTCAACACAGTGTATAAGTTGTATAAACACTGATTTATCCAATGATTTATAGTTCAGCGGTATGCAAACTGGGGGGCGCGAGACTGCCTTTGGGGGCGCACGGTTTACAGAGCCCGCGCTCTTCCCGAAGGCTCTTAAAATAAGTGCCGGGGGAGCTGCAGGGTCTCTGTAAACCTTTACTTACCTTGGCCCCACAGGCGCCGCCATGGCAATGCGGCGTCAAATGAAGGAGCCGACACCGGAGCCGAGGTAAGTAGGGGTGAGGGAGGGCACGGGGTTGAGGTGACTGCCCGCAGGGGGCGCAGGGAAAAAAGTTTGTGCCCCCCTGTTATAGTCAACCCCTAGCCTATATTAAAATTGTGAATTGCTTTTATAGCTTACGGTGGTGCACACCAGTTCCCAATTGATTGGGGTTTTGTTAAAATAATATCGAATCATATAGCATGTATTCGAAACATTATTAGTACAATTAATGATTTGGTCTAATAGAACCCAATGCTGTATTGTGCAGCTCTCAGTATTGGCTATTGACGACTTGTTAAGATGAAAGTAACTAGTGTTTTGTTAACACCTATTTGATGAATACATTTGGGGGTTAATGAGCATACCGTCACCACTGTTTGTTATTCCTTGTTTATGGAACACAGCAGATATAGTGATAATGCAGCGCACAATAGATCACTTTTGATCACTAGTGCTAGATAACGGGGGGCCTTTTTCTGTTCTTGTTCTTTCAAGACCAGTGGTATTTTTTATTCATTATCCCCAGGCACCTTTCAACCACTCAAAAGACTGTAGCATGAGCCATCTCCCTTCCCCTCTTCCTTCCTTTTTACTAAAGGGATTTAGCCTGCCTGTTACCCAAGTACATCATCTTGTTCTTGGATACACTTCTTTCAGTTTGATGGTTAACCCAACTCCCTGGACTAATCGTATAATATCCTCCAGCATATTTAGTTAATAGCACCAATTATTACTATATATAAAAATGTCATCCAAGTACTGCCAATGTTGTTACATAAGCCTCTGAAAGGGCATGGTGACAAATTGATATAGCCCAAAAGTTGTGGCAAAAGTTGTTTGGGCTTAGAGGTTTCCATTACCGCTTTGTTATATCTAGAGTCAATATAAATTTTACTGGGCCATACCGGTCACCAAAGTTCTAAATCCCCGTAAAAACAGCACTTTAAAAAAAAAAATGATTATATATGGAAAATGTGAAAAATTGGAAAATTAGTTAACATTTGAAAATCTGAGGAAGAAAATTGAAGATTAGAGACTTCTGTACAGTATGTGACTTAGGCCAGTTCACTCCAATTTTCATACCCACATAGTCCACCACACATAATTCCCAGCTCCAAATGCCAAAATGTCCACTTTTTTATCTGCAGTAAGATAAATATTTTTGAAGTTAAAGAAGGCAGCAATTTTTTTGGACGAATTTTCAACACATAATGAATTGAATGTTTGGCAATTGTTCATGATTTAGCAACAGTTTGGGAAGGGGTGAATGTCCTACAGTATATTCGCCTATTTTGCAAACTACTCCAAAGGATTTGCACATCTTTACTGAGAAAGAAATATAGATATAAGATATCTGTGTTATGCTGTCAGAGACACAATATATATTGTTATGTCTCATTACAGAAAATACTACTCTGTTGCGATAAGAGACATTATTCTTAACTTTATAGATATTGCTGACTCTTACTTGAATGCACTGCTACTGTTATATTTACAGTCAAAGTTTTACAGCTAACACTTAGGATTTACTTTTTTATTGTATTGTATGTCTTTATTTATATAGCGCCAAAAGTGTACTCAGCGCTTCACAAAGAATACAGTACAGGGAATTATAATTATACAATAAGTGCAGCAAAATCAGACAATAGGAAAGGAAATCCCTGCCCCGAAGAGCTTACAATCTAAGAGGTTTAATGGGAAACTTACAGAGACAGCAGGTGAGGGAGTAAGTGCTGTAGATGGCAGTGCTTGGTCACAATGGGTGGTAGAAGTGACTGAGTGTGGGACATTAGCCATGAGGGCAGGCTATTGGGATGCTTGATTTGTGGGGTAAAATTTAAGGAAGGTCAGTGTTAAAGGAAAATTTAACACCATTTACAGGGGAAGAGGTGGCAGGGAGGCATCAGTGAGATCAGGTGTGTACTGTATGACTGGCTTCAGGCTTAGGGAAGATCCCCAGCAGCAGGAAGGAGTAGATGGCTAAACAGCCATGCTACAGTGACTTAAATACCCTATTCACATGCATTTGACTAACACTTAAGGGAGGGGTTTGTCTAATCAACTCAGACTTACAAAATAGTTAATTAGGTTATCATTTCTCTCTCAATTTATAGGAATCAGCTCACAAACATACCCCAAAAGCCAATTAAAGTTAAAGTATGTTTTGAAACCCCAAAATATACGTTTTTATTTTCATGACATAAATACATTCTCATCTATCTAGACGAGAAACACATTTGTAAATCCTTCTAGAGGACAACAGAAGCCACTGCAAACTAACAAATCACATGTTATTGTTTAATTACCCCTTTATGCCTTCCCAATCCCTTTTCTATGTTCAAAGTGCAAACAAAAATCTCTTGGTTTTTAATATGTAAGAAATATGTCCCAAGACCAAAATAAAGGTAAAATATATCAAGGAAAACTATTTACAGCAACATGCAGACACCTGCTCTAAATATAATCATTAAATAGTAACAGCCAATTATTGATAAAAAAACATTGCATGGTAATCATGGTGCTGCCATAGCAACAGCTTTACAGGACGAAGACAGAAATTACCCTATAACACTTGTACTTATAACACTGCATATTTATTTTGATGATACAAAACCCTTGACACTCATTGGGGTCCATCCATCTGTTACCTGGTCCCCCCCTTCCTTACCACATTTACATTTAGTGCTTTTAACTCTTGAGCAGCCATTGGGTATGTATTTAGCTCATCAGAACATATTATGTTTATGAAGATCATGCTCAGACCCACTTATGTTCATGAAATACCTCATATAGAGTTTATACACTATAAACAATGGTTATTGCATAGTTTATATTCATATTGTTTTATACCTGTAGAACTGCTTCCCCCCATCTGGGAGATTTACTCTGGTTACCAGTGTCATGTTGCTGGTTACCTGTGAGGGCCCAGGAGAAATGAGCTTACACGATGATAAGGGGAAACAGGTGACCCTCAGGGTCTTAGGGCCTTATTCAGAGAGGGTTGATAAAAAAAATCACCAGGGAATGTAAAATGGCGTTTTTTTGGGTGTTGCTATCACGGTATTCAGAAAGGCTCGATTACCAGTGACAGCAAAATGCCCAAAACGGGCGAGTTTCTGCCAGCGAGAGCATCGAGCCTCTGAAAAGGCCTGAACCGGCGATTCATTTCTGCTGCAGAGAGAGCAGCTCTGAGAGAGCCGCCTCTCACAGCTGAAATGTCGCCCGAAAATTATTTCTTTAAATATACATTTCTTTCAGAGTCTATATGTGCAGGGGTCTCCGGAGCTAAACCTACATAAAGTAAATAAATAAAGTTATACTTACCACAACAGCAGGTCCCTCTGTCCTCCGTTGAGAGAAAGCATATATACAAAATAAATACATTCTAATGGCCCCTAACCCCTTAATAACCTTAGCGGTTACTAACCACTATAGTCATTACGGGGTTAACCCTAACTGACCTGAAACAAACCGGGGAGGCCTCAGCACCCACACCGGACTGGAAATGGTTACAGATGAAGATAGAAGAAGGTGAGTAAAGAAAGAAAAAAGAAGATTGGGGTACCTGAGCCGGATCTTCATGGGGGATGGCATCGGATGCTGTTGGAGGGCTTCAAGGTACGTGAGCTTCCTGTTGCCCCGGGAGTCGGAGGGCCACCGGTTCTAATGGTAAGTAATATATTCAATGTTTGTAAATGTCTCTTTTTACAGGTTTATTCTTTGGATGTGTTTTTTTATTTTTTGGGGAAGGCAAATTGACTGATAATATATTAATCTGTACCTCTTTAGGGTACAGATTAATACATTATTATGCCAATATTTGGGGGGCATTTGTCGCTTGGTATTGCTGTTTCTTTTTTGCATATCAATTATTATGTGGATGTGATTGATTGTTTTTTCATGCTTAATGTAATTAAAGGTTTGCGATTGGTGTTCGTTTGTACCTAATGTTATATTATGTTAGCTAATGTGTTTTATGGTTAGTTCAGATATTGTTAGAATTTATTTCTTTCTATTTTACTGTTTAAATTCATTAATGTTGGAGTAATTCATTGTTTGGATTGGTTAGTGTTACTATTCATTTTGAGTTGGTTTCGGATTTAATTGTTTTGATTGGTTAATGGTTTAATTAATTCATTGTTGATGTTGCTATTGATTGTATTGATTGGATTAGCTGGCTACTGATTTTATTTAGTGACGTGTGATTTTTTGGAGTTTAGTTAAGTTTTATTACTGTATTGTGATTAGGGTGCTCATTGAGTGCTATAGAAGCTTATCATGCCCATATTATTTTATGGGTATGATGTACCACTATACTACTCAATGGGTATAGGGTGGGTATAGTCAGTCCGGGTGGGTGCTTAGGCCTCACGGGTGGGTGAAGGGGGTATTAGCCCTAAGGATGGGTGTTTAGACCTTGCGGTTGGGTAGCGGTTGGGTTAACCCCTTTTTACCTTAGCGGTATTAACCGCTAAGGTAATGAAGGGGTTAACTCCCCCCGCAACCCCCCCGCAATACCTAAACAGCCACTAAGGGCCAAATTCCCCCTTCACCCACCCTCGCTTGCCACAGTATTGTATTGTATTGTATGTTTCTTACAGTAAGCCTGGCATGGGTGTTTAACCCCTTCATTGCCTTAGCGGTTAGCCGCTAAGGTAATGAAGTTGCTGTACATGCATTTTTCCTGCATCGGATGCATGCCGGTGGGGTCTGGAGCTGCTATTAATGGCTATAAGCTCCGGAGACCCCCGGCATCAATCCGAGGCAGGAAAGGGCCTGATTTTTTCTAAGTCCCGACACATCGCAGCTCATCGAGGCCATCTCCCCACCAATTTACCAAAAAGTTTGTGGTGTATTGGATTTGGGGAGAAGAACGCCTTTTAGGGCTGCAATGGGCTGCGATAGGCCGCGACAACCGACTCGCGGTTCTCTGAATTGCGCAAGTTTATCAACCCTCCGAAAATGGTCGATAAGTGGCTGATCGCCGCTCAGTTGGCGATTTTCTGTGGGTGATAACATTTTGCGTCGATACAGGCCATTATCGAGCACTTATCGAGGCTTTCTGAATAAGACCCTTAGTTTGGTGCCATTAGCACCTCCAGTCTCAGTAGGCATCCAGGGTTCCTGGAAACAGTCCCCACCATGACAAATATCTCTCATACTCCTACTCAATAGACTGTTACTTAGACAGGAGTATATAAAAAGGGATTTTTATTCTGGCAGCCACTGCAGATGTCATTACAGCATATGCCTTGTAGTTTAGTATGGATCTCAGATCTCTGGAGGGTACTGGCCTTCTGATAATCTTGAGGCCTGGAGCTCTATTCAGATCTTGGGCTGCAAACAGCCCAAGGAGGGACTGTAGGCATGGTCCAGGAGGGACAGAGCTGAACTTCTCTCTCTTCCCTGGCTGGGAAGGACACTCTATATAATTTGGAGTGTTTCCTTCTTAATACAGAAAGGGGAGGGCACAAGTTCTGCACCATGATTGGCTGCACACAGACCCAGTGTCACCTCCACTCCTGCCACTCAGGGAGGCTGCTTGGGGGAGGGGAGGTAAACCCCACAGGTAGCCTGTCACTGTCTGTAGCTATCAGAACTTACGTGACAGGAAGGCAGAAAGATTGTCTGGACCAGTCATGGCTATATACCAATCCTGACTAATTCTGCTGCACTGATTCTGGACTTTTTGGTTCTCTTTTATTATTAGTTATGATGGTGTACATTTGCCAGCAAGTCTCAGGTGGTACTGCAGGCGGTGGTGGTTAGAGCCCAGGGGGTTTGTGTTTGAGCGGGTTGATGAGCGCCATATGGAAATACTTTCTACAAAAACAGCAAAAGTTCCATTAGACTCATGAATGACAGTGAGAGCTTGGTTGAGAAACAAAACGGAGCTCATCTGACCAGTACCACTGTGTCATCTATTCTAGTATATCAACCACCAATGGCTGGATACTATTTAAGATGAAATCCTTCCAGTGTGTACTCTGAAATAAGCTTTAGTATGGGCACCACTGGAGTTTAAAACTTGGGATGTTTTTTGGCATATATTTTGAAATTATTTTAGTTCCTAATAGTGTTTTTCTTGTTATTTTTGTTTAACTTACTATAAACATACTTCCATTCTTTATGAAGTATTTTCCTGCTTATTTTAATTTTTTTTTCAATAATAGTCCCAAACCAAAAGAAATCAATTTTGGAAAAGTAAAAAAAAAAATGTAAAACAATAAGCAAACCACAAGTGAATATGCCCAACCTTATAGTAGAAACTGTATTTGTGAACACTGTTTTCAATTCGGAAGGCAAATCAGTGTTTGGCCCATCTGGTCCATGAAGCAAGAGATTAAATTGTCCCTTGAAGTCTTTGCAGTATGTAGTGTGTCAGAAAAATGTACCATATATTAAACATTTAGCATACATTTAATTTGGTTCTACCAATGCAGTATAAACTTTGTAGCACAGTTTGAAATGAATATCTGTTTAAGTAAAATAACTCTCAACAGCATTTGAAAATTTAATCTTTATGGATTGCTGCAACTTCCTAATAACTTTGTTTGAAAAACATGCCTAAGGAAATAGAGTTTAACATTAATATGATGCAAGGACACAATATAAAATAATTGTATGTCCCTTTTTTCAAAGAAATCATAAAAACTAAGTTGTAAGTACTTACAACATTCTGGTCTTGACCCTCAGATTCCTTCTCAAACCATGAGGCCGTCCCACCCAACACCAAAATAATACAGAGACAGCAATTTTGGACGAAAACGGTCACAGCACTTATTAAACGATCCTTGCCAGCAATTTAACACATTAACATAATAACATATTTAACATAATCATAAACCATATTGTATTGTATGTCTTTATTTATATAGCGCCAAAAGTGTACTTAGCGCTTTCACAAAGAATACAGTACAGGGAATTTAAAAAATACAATAAGTGCAGGAAAAAATCAGACAATGGGAAAGGAAATCCCTGCCCCGAAGACCTTACAATCTAAGAGGTCTGAGAGGAAACTAACAGAGCAGGCGAGGGAATAAGTGCTGCTTTGCCACAATGGGTGGTAGGAGTGACTGTGGGACAATAGCCATGAGTGCAGGCAATTGGGATGCTTGATTTGTGGGGCAAGTTTTAAGGTTAGTCAGTGTTAAATGAAAAAGTTAACAACATTTACAGGGGAAGAGATGGCAGGGAGGCGTGGGTAAGATCAGGTGTTTATGTCTGGGTTCAGGCTTAGGGGAGATCCCCAGCAGCAACAAGGAGTAGATAGAGGGTGTGAATAGAGGATTTGTGTGAGTGTTTTTTTGTTGAGGGTTGTTGGGAGAGAGGTGTATAAATAATGGTGCAGTGGGGAGCTGGGAAGTTGGAGAGAACAGGGAAATTCACCAAGGAGTGAGGAAACAGTAAACAGAAAAAGCAATAAGGAGGGCATAGTGATATACAGGAGGAGAGACCGGCCAGTTATTGGAGGATAGTAAGAGTACAAATAATTACAGCTTTTAGAAAGTTAAGTTCTCACAGTTGTAAAGTTGTTGTTCAGAGTCCAGATCTTCCTCAAATCTTCACCTCCAAATTCAACTCCATGATTAACTCTGCCACACACTTAAATGTTACACATTGATGTTACACAGCCATATGGCTCACAGCCAAGGTATCCTGCCTTAAGTATTCTAAAACAAAGCCACATTGACTAATAATTAAGGGAGGGGTCTGCCTAATCAATTCAGACACACCAAATTGTTAATTACATTTTAGGATCTTGCAAATTGATAGTTGAATCCAGTTCATACATACCAATATTAATACATTTTAAAATCTGTAGCAATTGATAGTAGAATCCAGTTCACACATACCTCGTGGCACCCCCTTGAGCAGCAATGACTTCAATTAAGCGTTTCTTGTAACTGCTGGTCAGTCTCTCACATGCAAGCCACTAACATTACTGCCATGTGGCACGTTCACCATAATAAATCAAAGGTTAGAACAACTCATGCCGTAAGCTAATGTATTGTTATTCCCTTCCCAGGCCCCACCGGGGCCAAACCACCTCTCCATTACTTAGTGTTTCACTCTGGCTGGCAAGGAAACCTGCCGCTGTGACGTATACTCCAACAAAAACATAATATTTACTGTAACTACAATACGTATACTTTTTTAAAATTATATATTAAAGGTGGGTGGGGGAGATTGTTTCTAAAATAGTTGCTCTAACAGTTCTTTCCTGAGCCTAACTGTCATTTAACCTCTGCCCCTTATTTAATGCATCCAATTATAATCCTTTAACAATTTTTTATTCAAACCTAACCAATCATGGCAATGTAGGTGTCATGGGAGACCAGGTTTATTGTACACCTTTTACCAGGATCATATATTAAGCAAAACAAGATAATGAAATAAATTGAGGTTTATTCACAAAAATAGGCATACACACATTGGAACACAAAATGGAGATGAAAAGTCACACTTACTTGGGGACTGGGGTCGAAAACTAGACTTTCCTAGCTGTATGACACTCTAAATAAGAGTTCTTTCTTGACAGGGTCTTAGCACCAAATGTCCTGGAACTAAAATAGGCTTGAAATCCCATCCACGACTGCTACATTTGTTTTTGAGAACTTGGTCCCAAAAAGCTGGACTTAGAAAAAATTTCGGGCAGACCTTTCTGAAGCCAGTGCTTTGCTATTCATGCAAGAGCATTTTTTAAATGCCCGCCCGCACTTCTGGTGCTCAGAATCTCACCAGTGATTGACTATAGCCAATCAGACCATGGGAACTTTCTAAGCAGCCAATCAGAGGGAAGCCGGTCTGAAAAGCCAGGTAAGCGGGGAATCTGAATCTGCCAAGGGACATGTGCAAGTTTGCCACCTTAGTCCATTGCTATTCAGATCCCACCAGCTGGGTCAGGCTCCTCCACGTCTGTAGGACAAATGACAGCCCGTATGACTGCCATTCATCCCAGGACGGGGGTACTTGAGCCCTTCGCTGCTACCCAAGTGGTCTTCACACCCCTGGCATCCTTTAGTGGCTTTCATCTCCAATGTTCAGCAGTCTTACTGGCACTAATTTGGTAGGCCAGGTAGCCTGCTTAAACATTGGTTCTGAAAGTCCCAGCTCATTTACCGTGCACAACAGTACATACAATATTAAACCAAATGTTAATAAAATATTTTTTTCTTCATCCTGAGTCTCTGGGTATGGGGAATAGAATAGAAAGTTGCACTTTATTTTCTACTAGCCTTTATTCCCCACACACTATCTAAGAGACATGGACTGGACTCCAAGAGTCCCCTTACAACCTTATACTTATGGTTGGAGTGACCATGAACCCCAATTCAGGTTCTGGGCTACAGGTTCAGGTTCTGGGCTACCTGGGAATTAAGTGGGTATCCCCCTTAACCTAGGAACCCCTCATAGTTACAGGGACACTATGCATCCCTTTGCCCCATTTACCTTTCGGGCTATGCTGAAGCAGTGAACCCTAGCGGTGAGTTCCGCAAGCGTTTTCAAGGGGATATTGCCAGGACAATGTGCCTACATGTATCTGAGAATTAAGTATGATTCCCGGGTACATTTTTAGGGGAACCGACAACTCCGGACCCCAACTACCTAGGCACATTCTGACAACAATTTATCCGCAAAACTGCCATTGAAACTGATACCCTAGCAATCCCTGCTTGATGGCATCCCTGGAAATGCAAAAACATAAACATTATTTATTGTCACAAAATACACAATATACATATACAGTTTCTGGGCTCAAGAGCTAACACTCTTGAACCCTAATATTCAATCAGAGGTAACTAAAACAGGGCTTGACCTTTATTAAGAGCCTGGTTACCCCCTCACTGTCACGGTAGGCATCACCTTTGTCATGAAAACCATTCCCCATTTGTACATGGTATCTTCTTTACTATGGGTAGTGAAAAATATTTTGAATCATATTATTTTCAAAATATTATGCATATACTTTACCTTTATGTTGGATAACCATACAAACAGAGATGTCTGAAACTTTTTAGAATGCATTTGAAAAAGTTTTAACGTTTGTTTTGCCAAAATTGCTTTTTTGGAAAACATTTTGCCAAGCCTTAAAGGGCTAATAATGTTGCCAAATTAGTAAGCTTTTGGAGAAATATCACTAGTCAGTGGGCAAACATGGTGTTTGCGCTCTATTTATAGTTTCAACATTAAGAGAATCTATTGACTAAATAATTTCACAGGAAAATGTAGCGATTCTAGATAATTTATCACTTTAGCAAATTAAGCAAAACTGCAATGCACTTAATGCTTGACAAATCACCTGTGAACTTTTTTTCAGCAGAAAAAAAGCATATTTAGCCTGTGTTGCTACTTTGGGTGAAAGTTTTGCATATCTCTACAAACAAACTGTCATCTGGAATATTAATGCCGTCAATAAACTATTCGTTTATGAGTATTTATTCAAATGATAGTGGGCAAAACACCTTCAACATCAAATATCAGACTGCATAGAGAACATCTGCTCAGAATAGGCAAGTTGACCATTTAAGAACTATTTAAACATACACTCCCATCTTACACAAAATGAGCTACTGTAATTCCTGTCATACAGTATGTTCAATCTATGAAATGTGGGTGATTGAAGCTCTTTCAATAGAAAATCAGACAATTGTAAACCTCTTGAAATCATCTTGAACAATTAATATTTTTGTTATTGAGGAATGTAGGAATCATTCAAACCAGGAAAACCACATTTTTCTTTTATATATACGTATGAAGCTTGGGGTCTCCGGAGCTTAACTCCACGAATTTCAGCTTTGGGGACTCCCTGATTCCAGAGATACTTACCTCCGCAGGGGTATCGGTATATCTATGGAGTTTAAATGGCCAGGTCACGTGGGCAATACGAAGCCACAAGGGATGACATCAAGGCTTCGTATTGGTCTGGGTGACACAGGACATTTAAGCTGTGATTTCATTAGGCACACAAGTTCCCAGGCTGCAGAGATACCATCATCCCCTATGCTGGTATCACCGGAAATCCCCTGCTTCAGTCCTAGAACAAAGAGAAAACAAAAAATATGTAGCATAAAGTGTTTTGTTGCTTTAAATCTCATCTATTAAACATATCATTGTGATTAATGTAATTTACAAGACATAAGCATCACGCGGGATTTTATTAAGTACTTGTTAGTTAACAATTGAAACAGTTAATGAAAAAAATATATAATGTGGCAAGATTTCTTTACGCTATCTTTCTGACATATAATTTAGTTTGGTTTAATGAAATTATATTTATGAATTATTTATAAACATAATTTTGATAATACCAGATAATCACGAGATTTTGTTGTAGTAGAACTTCATGCATATGCATTTGTTTAATCATTCCAAATGAGTCATGCAATTTATTATGACTAATCTATGTCAATCATATGGAAAGTCCATAAACTTTATCAGATAAGACAATTATTATTGTACATGGTCATTCTTGCAGTCCAGTGTACAGTATACTGTTTGTACAGTAAGGTTGTTGTAAGTATTATATTTTGTTTTCTCTGTATGACTTAGAAAACAGTACTATCTCGACCTTACCAATAAAAACAATTGTCATTTTTTTTAACTAGCCAGTTTAACATTAATTATGTATTCTGTGAATTTATTATAAAATTCAAACAAATATACATGTTACATTAGTAAATCAATATCCAATATTCACAACACACAGGTACCTTAGATGGTATAAACGGTGTTGTAATATAAACTTTCTGTCTCAGGAAAAAATATAAAGAGAAAGATCAGTTAAGCAGATAAAGAGCATTACAACTACTCTCAAACTACTGAAATTTTACACCACCAAGCCGTGAGTACGTTTTTTATTTACCTGCTTTGCTCACTGGACTTATTGCAAGTATTGATCTGACTGACGGTCACACTAATTGCTCCCTCCAGGGTCAGTTGGTTCCATATGGTGGGAGGGGATCCACTGTACCTGTCTTCACCGGCGGATCTGAACGGTTTCTCCACATTTCCCTCAGGACCCTTTATTTATATACTGTATATAGGAGGTGTCCATTTACTTCATTTTAAACACTCCAGGGACGGTGGTGTATGTAATAATATTCTCAACAACATCTTTCAATTTTCAATCAAGAAGTGCTTCGCATATTGGAAACAGCACCGATATCACTCCAAATAGGCTCGGCAGCATTGCTATTGGACACTGTTGTTCTATTTTTGTACTCTCAAACTTAAACCTAAATATTTGACAAACATTAAAAGCAACAGAGGTTACTTATTTACATTTATTATTAAATGTTATTATATTTTTGGAAGTATTAATTCAACTAAAATGTATTTTGGACTTTTCAATTACATTTCACCAATTAAACCAATAAGTGAAATGTGTTCACTTTGTAACACTGCATTTTTAACAGGGACCTACTGTAGATAATGTGACATGTCTAATCAAAGTCAGAATTAGGAACAAACGTATTATGTTTGAGGGATTTATTTATCAAATGTTATAAATCAGACTTGAATACTAAACAAGTTCAAATTTAGCAAGAGGATTTCCACATAACACTGTATATCAACATGTGCACATTTCTTAATTTTCTTTAAACTTCTCCAAACTGTAAATAAAGCCTTATTTTATACCTGTAGTAAATTCAGTGATACAAACGGTCCTAATTTAATGAGATGGTTTGTGCCCAGTAGAGGGTTATGATGGAGTAATGCCACCTCACCCTACGTTACACTGCTCCTGATTTCATGCATTTGTTTATATTTTCTCATGTACATATCTTAGACCTTCTTTAGTTTCATTCATCTGTGACAGGTGTGATTTTAATCTCAACTTCAAAAATATGCACAGGAACAGGTCTTACTCATTTTTATGCTGCTCTTTCTGATATTTTACTAAATTAAATCCTCCACAAATCGGGTGCTAGAGATGTTCAGGCTGCACAGAAAATTACCTGCACAGCTACTGTATGGGTATTTTGCACAGGCATACTTGTATACAATCCATCATTCAGCTTTGCATTTACATACTCCTCTCTGCAATAATTCTTTTAAGCAAAATTATGCACACCCCTAGAGCACAATGTATGCATACAAACATGCCTATTTATCAAAAACATCTGCATGTTGGGGGAAATTTGAAGCTGAAATTTAGAATTGAATATTTATTTGATAAAATGATCGGCACCAGACACACACTTCTAACATGTTGCTTATTGTTACTTTCAACCTTGTTGTTTTTTTTTATTTGACTCAAATAATATTAGTCTAAAAATTTTTTAAATTAAAAACGATACATCATATGTGTAGATACTTTTTGTAACTGATGTGTAGTTTTCAATTCAAGACTATAGAATTTTTTTAAACTATATTGTACATAACTGATCATTTGAAATGTCTTCTTGTGGGACTAGACGTTTGAGTATTAAGCTCAGACTTCCACTTAGAGATAAGTTTCAAAGTTCTGTCCAGACAAAACTTCATTAACACCTGTATTTTTTAAAGTTGATTAAAAAGGAGGCATATGTTCAACGTCATAATTATTTTAGAAATTGGTAAATCAGTGGTGAAAACCGCATATTAATTTTAAGTTATTAACATATTTATTAAGCTAATCAGAAATTGTGTAGCTAAGGAATTGATTTAATTGAAACTAAGCACACAAACTTCCCCCACAAAAGTGTGGTCTTTTCTAACACCCAGCATAAAGATGTGCGAAATTAACCCTTCGGCTCCTGCAAAAATTTGCAAGCATATTTTAGTTTTGTCAAAATTTACAATAAATATGTAGACATTGAAATAGGGCTTTTGTGGGTGAGAGAAAGATAAATATGATAATTGCAATTGTAGTGCTGCTTCCTCCGTGCTCCCCTCCTTCTGGGAGATCTGCCTGCTACTGAGTGTGTTGTGGTGCGCTATACCTATACCTCTCTGCAGGAGAGCTGAGGATCCGCCGATGGTATTGGGGAAACAAGACAGGCTTTTGAGGTAGAGGATTGCTGAAGGCAGCCCCTATGGTAGAACCAGTCCATACTCCCCCTGATAGAATGCAGACTCAAGGCAGGAGTATATTGAAACAGGAGTGTCTTTATTTAGCTTCCACTGCATACAGCATGCTATTACAATGAATACTGCCTTTTCTCTCAGGTCCCAGACAGCTGGATGGTCCCTGTGTCCAATGGTAGGATTGAGGCCTTATCTCTCCTCTTTTGCTTAATCACAGTCCCCTTATGGGACTTATCATACAGTCCCACCCTGCAGGGCGAGATACCCTCACTCCTCATAGTCAGAGTTCAGAACTAAATGTAGGGCTGCCTCTTACCAAGAACAGAGAGGGAGGGTACAAGTTCTGCACCCAGGCTTGGGCCGCACACAGATCATGTCCTGCCTCCACCCCGTCACTCAGGGAAGCTGCTTGTGGGGGCAAACACAAGATTGGGCCTAACACTGCCTGCATCTACCAGGACTTACGTGCTAGGGAGGGCAGATGAGTAGCCAGAACCAGCCATGGCTACACAATATATAAATATTAACATTAGCTAATTTACAAGGTATCTCAGATACTGTATGTCTCCATGGGTTGTACCCTATAGAGGAGAGTTTTAGGAGGTATACAGTATGTGTCAATGTGTTGTTTACTTAATAGCATCTTCTCTATTTCTTTCTATCTATGTTTGGTTATGTCTACCATTCAATCAGATGTACAGTTTAAAAAATGTATAAAATGTTCCAACACTAAAGCTGTGTTGGCTCCATTGCAAAATAAATGACTACCTCAATATCAGGCGATACATTTTTTATTTGGACTAACAATTGATGTTTTTGGAAAAGCTTTCATGATTTCTATTCTCTTCCTCAATTCAGGCAATGATAAGCAAGAAAAAGAAAGACATTGTGAAATACTGCAGGAGGTTTTCATTGAGTAGAAAATTTGATGTACAACAATTTATCCTGGCTGTCTTAAAAATGGCTGCCATTATGACTGCAATAAAGACATTTAATTCTAACTTGCTCGAGGCAACTATTGCTATAAGATTGCTATATTACTATTGCTGATATATTATTTTTATGTGAAACATGAATTCTTATAAATTCCCTAACTGAAGCCGCCTGTAGCTTTTAGTCTCAGACATTTTTGTTACATTGTTTTGTCTTGAACTTTATGTGTATGTGTGTATATATATATGTATATATTTATATGTGTATATATGTGCACATATGTGTATATATATATATACATATATATATGTGTATACGTGTGTGTGTGTATATATATGGTAAACAAAAGAGACAGCACTCCCAATGGACAATCCAGAATGGCCTGGTACTTGTCTCCTAATGATATGTAAATAATACGTTACCATCCAGACAAAAGGCAAAGCAGAGACAGCACTCAGAATGTATGTTTTCAAAAAGCTATATTGTCAAAAAATCACATAGATCCGATGTTTCGAACCCACAGAGGGCTCTTTATCAAGGGGATGATAAGGACCATGGCTAGGTGCTGTATATAGAGACAATGGGAGTCTAGGGAAGGACATGACTGGCTGTTAGAGTAAACACTCCAAAGCCGGAGCATTGTTCTTTTCTTTGCAGTGAAGCATCCAACCTTGCATGGTACCTGGAACTGATCTCAGGTACCGACATTCGGGTCCTTGTCCCATCGGTGTTGGTTCCTATTTGTCAGTTCTAATCTCCCATGCTTCCAGGTTCCACCTTTCAGGGAACAAAATGTTGGTGCTTGGCTTCACCCCCGCTTGAATTGGCTCAGTGGTTATAGGGATAGCTTGGTCATCACCCTGTCCTTCACAATTCTTATTGAAGGCCAGGAAACTATACAAGCCAATGCTGATTCAAGCTCCACAGAAGTTACAGGCTGGTCCCAGTGACTAGAGATCATCCTATCCTGGTACTTTGCAGATTGGAAGCAGTCTCCGCTTGTTAATGGGGAACTGGGATTCTCACTCACTTTTGCAGAAGCTTCCAGGTTAAGCCAGCTTCATCCGTGCCCTGCACCTAGTGAGCTAAGAGTCCCCCTTAAATCCCTGTAGGGTGAGTTATTGTCTTGTCTTTGTGCTTGTTTCTTACTGTTGACCTCTTTAAAATAAACTCACGTTTATTAACCTATGTTTTCTGCCTGGTAATTGTGATTACAAGGAAGTATGGTCAACCCTTTTCATGACAGACTTATTTCTGGTGATAGAAGTGGGATTGCCAGGATCAGGACTGAAATGCTTGCAGGTATTCCAGTACTGAGAATGTCTAACCTTAAGAGACTTCAGAACCCAGAGTTACAGTGGCACAGTATTTGGCACAGGCAATAATGCTCCCCCCCACCCGCCCCCGGAACAGCAGAAGAAGGTGGCTGACTGATACAGAAGCTGGACCATGTAAGTAATAGTGACCTAGTGCCTAGTTCCTCAGAGGAACTGTCCATAGCAGATATCCACCATGATCTGTTGAGGCATGAGATGCAGGTACCAGAAGATGCCATGGAGCAAGTCTCTCACATCCCTCAGTGGGCAGAATACCTAAGTTTGGAGAGTGGTCACAGTGACAGAGCAGCACCATCAGGGTTCCAGTCATTGTGTGGGCCAGGTGCTGTCCAGAAACGAGAAACAAAAAAACAGCGCAAAACCGCATAGTGAAGTATATCAAAATATAATTATATAAAAAAGGGTGAGTATTCAGTGTACATTAGGTAAAAGAAACAAGTGCATTGAGTGCATCAAGCACAACAGGTTACCACATGGCAGTAGATATCATGGGTCACTGGTGATCGCAGATGGAAATATTCATAATGCCAGCCTCACGTCCTCAGTGGAGGGTAAACCCGGAACTCCGTCTATCCGGTGGTCTCAGTCTAAACAAGGGAGGATTCCTCTCGGGGATTTTGCCGTGTGTGTACTCACACAGCAGGATTGTGTCATGGCAGAATGACGTCACTGCGACGTAGATGGTAGTCTCTTCCGCACACGTGATGTGTGAATCAGTCCAAAGCGGAACAATGTCTCGATCTCACCACAACAGTGATGGTAAAGGCTCAAAGTCACAATTGATGACAAAATTGGCCACTAAGCATAACACTGAAAGTATGGCTAAACTCGTAACACTAGAAGGGTTTATCCTACGCGTTTCGTAGCAATCACCGCTACTTCATCAGGGTAATAGGATTCAATATACCCTATTCATAGTGGATCCTTGTTATTATTACCTTCTAACCAAGCGCCGGTGTCATAGATAAATATTCATATTTTGGACTTTTGTGTTAAAACCGACATTGAGGCAGCACGGTTTAGAAATCCTTCCTTGAGGGTTTTGCGCATCTGATAATCAATAGAAATATAGATATAGTTGATAGAAGGTCACTGTCACTCCTGTAGGTAATTAGTAGTGGGCTGGTGCATGTCCCATAGAAATAATAAAAGCATACATTACCATGAAGCGGCAAAGAGGCGACAGCACTCAGACAGTTTGTAAGCAGTATATATATTCTTCTGTTTTGGCAGGAGATAGAGTAAAACTGCTCTCCCATAGGGAAACCTATTGGATTTTCAGGCTTAACAGCCTGGCACCCAATGGTTTGAATGAAAATTTGGACACTAGTACCGTTGTCTAGTGTCCATTTTTCCTTCCCAGTCTACCTGCATGTTCAATTAATGTACTTAGTTATACTACTGGAAGTCTTGTAACCAGGGGGAGCATAAAGGGAGACAAAATACAACAATCTAAGTGCATACAATAGTGTGAGTGTAAATAGCTCAATGGTAATCTTGGCTCCTATGTGCGGCCTACTCACAGGATTTCAGTGTTAATCGGGCAACATCAAAAGATAGCTTCAGATGGTATAGATCACAGGTGTCTTCTGAGTTAGATGTGGCATTAAACTCCAATGTCAGCGAGATCATAGGATGTAAAAGTAAAGGAGATACCCATAGTGCAGATCAGTAGTATAGGATATAAATTTATGACAAATTCAAAAAATGTATACTTACAATAAAAACGTATAAAATACGCATGAATCACATAAGTGATATGAAGGATCGACTCGTGCCATGGCTCACCCCTCGCTCCCGCTGAGAGTCTGATACATTCTGGGGACTCCTCTGTGTTCGGCTAGCTATCTCCCAATGGCTCTCCGGAGCTCTGCTCCGTGGCGGTTTCCAGAGCGCTGCGTCACTTCCGGTTTAAAGCGTCGTGTCACTTCCAGTTCAGCTTATGGGATGGGCAGTCACTCGGCACCTCGTCTCTCCTCCTCTGGGCGGACCTACTCTACGCGTTTCGCCGGTAGAGAACGTGGCTTTGTCAGGAGTATCACATGCTATTCAGCCTGTGTTGATTTGCATAAATTTAGTGGTTAATTTGTACATATGTTTTATATACTTTTTATTTGGTTATATATACATTCATATCTACCTTTACTGATCCTTTACTGCCAATTTAAACAACAACCAATTGTTCATAGTTAATGCATATTTTTTATACTTTCATATATTTGTTATTATTATATTTTTTATATATTTTTTTAAGATTAATATTTATTTTAGGAATATATATATATATATATATAAATATATATATATAGAATATATATTGTTTATATATATATATATATATATATATATAAATATATATATATATATATATATATATATATATATATATATATATATATATATATATATATATATTTCATTTATATTGGTTATTGTTTAAATTATGATTAGTTATTTGATGCCTTATATTTTCGTTTTCCTTTACTTTGTATTTTGAATATGGTTATATCATGCTTCTTTTTGAAGTCACACGGCTCTTGCATGTACTGTATACAAGTTTCATCCTCAATTAACCTATTAGGTTTTAATGAGCTCTATATAAGTCCATCACCTACTCCCTAGGTCACACCCCTGTAGAAGTTAGCGCAACAGCTGACGAAATGCGTAGGTTACGTCACTGTGTCCACCAGCTGATTGTGGGAGGAGAGCCGAGTAACGTGAGAGGAGTGAGGAGTGAGAATTGGCGAACAGCTGTCTGACTCATACCGGCATCTGAGAGGAAGGTGTCAGCTTATGTGTGGTGGGATTCAACACAACAGTACAGCAGTAAAGATCTACCTGCTGCATCAACCCTTGTTTGGAGGAATCTGGCTATCGTGAGGGGGATATACGGGAGACAGGACAGAGCCTCTAGTGTTACCGGGATCAGCAATACGGTATACTGTACTTGCGTCGCGGATTTGCAGGCGCAGCTGACGGAGGGACGCAGACACCCCTTGGGGGTCATCGCGTTTACACTCATCTGGTGAGACCGTTCCCTTACCCCCATCTGCCTTTCCCTTGGATCCTATTTATAGGAAACATCCCACAGCTTATCACAGCTATTTTTACCTTCACATTTGTCATATATCAGAGTCACTCTACTCCCCACTGTTGCTTCAATCACCACCCATATGCATATATAATGTGGTTGTAGTGTGTGTTAATTCTTTTGTTGGCTACCGGTTTTATTAATTAATTGATTTGTTGGCTAGTGGTTAAAATTAATTCCTTGTTTTGTTGGTTAGTGCTTTTATTTATGTATTTAATTGGTTGGCTAGTGCTTTTATTTATTGAATTGGGGTGTTTAGGTGCTTTTGTATATCTTTTATTATTGTATATTTTTGACATTCATGCTTTTTATTTATGGTGAACATTGACTGCTATAGAAGCTTATCATGCCCATATTATATCGGTATGATGTGCCACTATGCCAATCAATGGGTGCAGGGTGGGTATAGTGGTCCCGGAGTGGGTGGTTAGGGCTCTCAGGTGGGTAACAGGGGAGGGTATGTTAACCGCTTAATTACTATAATTGTTATTAACCGCTAAGGTGATTAAGGGGTAAGGGGCCATTAGATTGTATTTTTTCTTCTTCATGTTTTCTTACTGGCATCGGAGGACATGGACCTGCAGTATGATGATGGGGGTGTCCTTCATTATGGCAGGGGTAAGTAGAAAAGGTTTATTTCTAAACCTTATTTAGAGCAATCTCCCCTTGTTTCTAGGGAACAGGGATTCTCACTGACTTTTGCTGCATCATCCAGGGTAAGCTAGTTAGGCAGCACCCAGTGAGCTAGAAGTGCCCACGAAAGTCCCTGTATTTTGAGTTATGGTCTTGTCTGTGTGTTTTGTAGCTTACTGTCAACTTTTGCCAAACAAACTCACGTTTTTTAGCCTCTGTATTCTGCCTGGTAATTGCGATCCCAAGGTAGTCTAGTCACCCTTTTTGTCATTAATTGACTATGCGACATTTATGTTTCCCAGAGGACATATACCACCATCTGACTTGTTTCTTATTACAGTAAAACGTAATTAAGCCATGAGCCACTTAAAAACAATATTTTTTTTTATGAATGTAGATACAGCAAACGTTGGTCATAACAAGAATACTAAGCAAAATCTCTAAATGAGCTTTTATGTAATTTATAAATGTAAACTCTCATTCACACTGAGCATAACACTTAGGGGCCTATGTACAGTACTAAGTGTTGCAAATGATTATTTTGATAATTATTGGTGCATGTCAAACTCAATTTCAACTGTGCTTGTGTGAGCTTTTGTACTAAGCTTAAATTTATCCGTGAAATTTATCAGTTAAATTTTTCATTTGGTTTGGTGCACAGAAATGGACTGTGCGTTGTGTACCAATATTAATGGTTGACATACACAGGCGACACGTTTTATCCGAGCACGGCTAGCACCGCAAGCCGGGGGATGCCCCGGCATGCTAGCCGCACTCCCTCAGCGTGCCGCGCATCACCGATGCGCGGTCACGCGTCATCGGGTGCCTGCGTCCCCTGCACGCGCGTCCCGCGATGTGGGGGACGGCGGCAGGGGGTTCCGGGGGACCTGGCGGACCCGGCAGCGGGAGGGAGAAAGCCCCGATCGGAGGGCGCTCCTCCACAGCTTCGGCGCGCGCCCGGCACCCTCCGGCGCGCGCCAGGTTACTGCTGCGGCCGAGAACGGGCAAATGCTCGAATAAACTCGGCCGCAGCAGTAAGCCAAAAGTTACAACCAATATGCCAAAAATACACAGTGAAATACCTATATATTCTCTTGAAAAAGGGTCATTTAGTTAAACCCTTTGGCCCAAGCATTTTAAGCCTGCAAACCACATCAAGGCATAACCAAATTTTTCAGGTCCTACCTGATTAAAATTCTCATTTACCTTTATATTAGGAGGGAGAATGACCACATTGGATTTGTATAAACCCAACAATAGGAAAAAGACCTGCTAACTTAGGGAGGGGGGAGCTTAAACCATGGTTAGGAGGGGCCACTAACCTCCAAACAGCTGAGACCAGCTGGAAAAATTAATAAACACACAGAATCCCAGCAAGCTCAAAAAAAAAAAAAACATACCACATAGCTGGTCTCAGCAGTTTGGGCAGTTATAGAGGTCCCGCAATCTCCCCCCAAGGCATTTAAATTAAATGCCAGGGGACTGCGCGATACCTCTATACTTCCCTTCCAGCAATGCATCGTCATAGTAACCCGGCGTCAAATGACGCAGCAGGTTCACGTGACGTCAATTTACCATAGTAAGTGACATCACATGACTCCGTGCGTCATTTAACGCGGAGCCGAGCGGGGGTGGGGGGCGTTAAGTGCCAAGGAGAGCAAGCAGGGGTGCGCACAAGGAAATGTTTGCGCACCCCTGCCTTTCCCCCCAATATTCATGTACTATCTAATCATTTTACCCTATCCCCTGTTATTCATGCTTTGGCAAAATTGTTTTTCTGTCATGCCAATAAAGCTATTTGATTTGATAAACCTGGTGCAGTGTGTTTGCATAATTTTGCCCATGTTGCTTGGAAGCTGTTATAAATGCTCCCTTTCCTAAAAAATCAATTTTCCAGATAAAAAGGGGTGTATATAGGAGTTCAGTTCTGAAATATTCAAGCATGAAATGTTGTCCCCTGTGTTTTATCCAAGCATGCAGAACAAAGTATGTAGAACAACATGGGAGGGTGGCAATTTTCTGTGTACGTCTTCAAATAACATACTTTATAATGTATTGTTTCATATTAATGCTCAGCGTGCCACTCAAATAACAAATTTCTTTGCAAACCCATAGCAAATTCAATACTGACTACAGTATATACCATTTTGCTTTTGCTAAAGGAACAATACCTACACATTTAGCAGGACTCACTATCTGCGGTGCCCCAGCTGAAAAGGCAAAAGGTCATGGTTCTAGATATAGTCCTGCTGCCACGTCGCTGTGGGGGGTCCATGCTTCTCGATTAGATACCCCATAGCAATAATCCTCTTGGGCACCAGGGCAGCCACGGGTGCAGTTTCTCATCTTGCCCTGGTGCTGGACACAGTAAGGATTACTACATCTGTATATTGCTGCAAAACCTTTAAACAATGTTTCAGCTTAAAACCTTTCGTTTTGTAGCAAAAACACAAAACAGGCATACCCCGCATTAACGTACGCAATGGGACCGGAGCATGTATGTAAAGTGAAAATGTACTTAAAGTGAAGCACTACCTTTTTCCACTTATCGATGCATGTACAGTACTGCAAAGTCATACACGTGCATAACTGATGTAAATAACGCATGTGTAACGGGCTTTATAGTCTCCCCGCTTGCGCACAGCTTCGGTACTGGTGGGGAGCCGGTACTGCTGTTCAGGACGTGCTGACAGGCGCATGCGTATGCTGCCATTTGCCTATTGGGCGATATGTCCTTACTCGCTAGTGTACTTAAAGTGATTGTCCTTAAACCGTGGTATGCCTGTACACTTAAAAATAAGACACACATTTGCTTTCTGAGATATTAAAATGTATCCACCAACATGAAGTGTTCTCAGCAGTGCAGCTTATCTATTATGGTTGTACTGCACTAGCACTAGGGATCGAAGTAAATGTTACATATTTCTTCAATACTAAATCGTCAGTACATAATGTAGATTTATTTAACCAGATCCCTTAAGAAATAAAGCACTTCCATGTCAAGAACTTTTAGAAAGAGAAACATTTTTAAAAGTCGTTCTCCTTTTTTGCTCGTATAATTGATTCTTGCTGTTCGTAATGTAAAAACCTGCTGCTTAATGCTTAGATTGTGCATATTAGCCTGCTGGTGAATGGATCTCTGCTATTGAGCTGCATGGAATTGAAATAATTCATTTTCCTAAAGAAAGTACATTAAAATGTACCCTTGGATTTGTGACTGTAATCTGTAATCACCAGGGAGTTTATTCAGGTTTCCAATTAAACTAGAGTTTGTAATTTATAGTAAATTCATAGCATCATGCTAAATAGAAGCTATAAGATTTCCATGAATAGACTTTTGAACTGAAAGTGTACTGCAAACTGTTAGCTAAATGTTCAGCTAATGGTGTGTTTGTGTAATCTATAAAAAGCAAAACCTATGTTAAAAAGCAAATTAGCACAGAAATAAAATAACCCACAACTTTAACTTTGACTTTAACATTAAGAGGGTTATTCATTAAACTGTGATAATGCCGATCAGAGCACTATCACACCAAAACTCCCATTGACTTTGCCAGTGGTCTGAATGGCACTATCTATCTATTTCTCTGTGGGGTTACCCCAGGGCTCTGTCCTGGGACCTCTTCTCTTTTCTCTGTACACACTATCTCTAGGTGACCTAATAACATCTTTTGGGTTTAAATATCACCTCTATGCTGACGAAACACAAATTTACTTTTCAACCCCCGACCTTACACCTGCTGCACAAACCAAAGTTTCGTTATGTCTCTCTGCAATATCATCCTGGATGGCCCTCCGATGCCTTAAACTTAACATGGCAAAAACAGAGCTCCTCATACTTCCTCCCAAACCTGGCCCTACTACCTCCTTCCACATTACTGTTGGAAGTACCATCATTCACCCAGTAGCACAAGCACACTGCTTAAGAGTCACACTCGACTCTTCTCTCACATTCTCCTCTCACATTCAAAACATTTCTAAAACCTGTTGCTTTTTCCTCCGCAATATCACAAAGATACACCCGTATCTTGTCTGTTGCTCGACTGCTAAAACTCTGACTCAGGCCCTCATTTTCTCCCGTCTTGATTACTGTAACCTCCTGCTGTCCGGCTTTCCTGCTTCTCACCTGTCTTCCCTACAATCTATCCTAAACGCTGCTGCCAGAATCGCTCTGCTCTTTCCTAAATCTGTCTCTGCGTCTCCCCTCCTGAAATCCCTCTCCTGGCTTCCGATCAAATCCCGCATCTCACACTCAATTCTCCTCCTCACTTTTAAAGCTTTACCCTCTTCTGCTCCTCCTTACATCTCAGACTTAATTTCTCGCTATGCAACATCCTGACTCTTGCGTTCGTCTCAAGGGTGTCTTTTTTCTACCTCCTTTGTATCTAAATCCCTCTCTTGCCTTAAACCTTTCTCAATTACTTCCCCGCACCTCTGGAATGCCCTTCCCCTCAATACCCGGCTAGCACCCTCTCTATCCACCTTTAAGACCCACCTTAAGACACACTTGCTTAAAGAGAATACCACTGTGGATAATACTGGACACATGATACATTAAGCTTGGCCTCCTGCAGACCCACTTACCAGAATTCCCTCCTATATCTCTTGTACGTTATCCCTACCAATAAGATTGTAAGCTCCTTGGAGTAGGGACTCCTCTTCCTTTATGTTACTTCTATGTCTGAAGCACTCCCATGAACTGTTATTTATATTATTTGTTATTTATATGATTACCATGTGTATTACTACTGTGAAGCGCTATATACATTAATGTGCTATATAAATAAAGACATACAATACACTATGACAGTTAAAGGAATAACCCCTAAATCTGTGGACATTATACAGACAACTAATGCCTATTTACACTGTTCTACAATATAGATTTTAAAAGAATTGTCTAATAGTTTCCCTATTTACAGTTAATGTTATAAATATGGGCAAACATGCTTTGTTTCCCTTCATAAAAACTTTTTATTTGTTTTTTAAGCTGCTTATTTATTACAGATTTTTGTTTACAGTAGCAAGGGAAATGGGATAGGTTATACAACACAAAAAGGGAAGGAAAGAGAAAAAGTAAGACTCCGTGACCATGAAAGTTTGAGAGGGCCAGAACGCGGCTTGGTCGGGGCTCGATCGCAGCCAAGAACGCACAAACACCTCATACAACTGTCAAGCATGGTGGTGGAGGGGTGATGATTTGGGCTTTTTTTTCGGCCACAGGACCTGGGCACCTTGCAGTCATTGAGTCGACCATGAACTCCTCTGTATAACAAAGTATTCTAGAGTCAAATGTTAGCACTAATCCTCATTCTCTAAGATACTTTGAAGTCATCTATACAATTTTAATATTAATAGATGGTGTTCATTCTGCCCACATTTCAGGCCACATGTGGTTTTCCTCTCCCACTAGGGACCTGCCTAAATTAATTTATTGAAAGAAGATAGTTTTTTATTCTATTTATTTTTACTCTAGCACACCTTCATCTCTTTTAGCCAAATATGTATTAATAGATATCTATCCATCTATTAATCCATTGCAAATACCCATGCTTGTGTCTGTCTAATGCAGATGCTGCAATCCAGTTGAGTATGCAAATGTAGCCAATATGGAGGCAGCAAATGCAGGGACCAGTTTCGCGCACTTAGTCTAATTACAATCTGCCTATTACCAATGTCACGGTAGACCAAGCTTTTTAACACATTAATACCTGGATCCTTTGATTGAACAAAAGTGTGAAATAAAATAAATTGGGTTTATTCACACAAAGATCACACACAGCTTGAATTACAAAATTATCACGAATAACACTTACTGAAACTAAATAAAATAGTCCTCGAATGAAAGTTCTTAAAATGCAGGTTCCAGGTATCATTTCCCAGAGTGGGTTTGATACACAAACGGAGTCCTTTGGCTAGGGTGCAACTTGCCATCCCTATAACTCTGCCAGATGAAATAATTTTGTTCTGTCCTTGCACTGCACACTGTAGCTCAGATGAATCTTCTTTTCATGATGGAAATCTTAGATGGAACTCTTAGATGGAATTGATGAATCTCACTCTCTGACTGACTGTATGACTTTTTAAAAACTTTCACATGTCCCATCTTTTCAGTCTTCAGCAAATCACTGCGTGGGAATTTCCTCCCCGGCCACTTAGCATATGCCATCCTGCTTTCTTAAGGGATGCTGCTCTGTCTGGGTATAGGGACAATCTAATAGATGGCACAATGCAATTCTATTCCTGTTTCCCCTCCCTGTTACCATAAGGTTAACACCTTCGAATCCTGCTAAGCATTTCAAAGCCTACGTGTCAACAAAAGGTTTAATACCTCTTGGACAAATGTCTCTTTGAAGCTCCCTTTGCTTCCTATGCAAATGGGTTGTTTATCTAACTGACTTCCTATGACATTACTTCAAAAACCTAATTTATAAATCTTGGGGGATGGTTAAAACCCATTCTCTTTTCCCTTATTCAAAAAAATTGTTACCATAATTCATATATTTTACACATTATATGATTTCCCCCTGAACCCCTTGTCCCCATTTTAATAAAACAAACCTCAGTCTTATATACATTCACAGGACTGCAGCCAGCAGTTGGCTGCAGAGCTGACACTATGCTTTACTCAAAATTTAACCCCTACAATTCTCTCCACCTTATTCCTGGTGAGAGAGCTACGGATCCCCTCACTGGTTCCTGGGGTTTGGGCATATCCCGGGACCTAGAATGTAACCAAGTTCCCTGCCCAGTTTTACTGTCCTGGTTTGTGCTGAAGCAGGGGAATTTGGCGGTGAGCTGCAACCTGCATTCCAGGGAGGATTTTAGCTAGGGGAACACACCCTGACAACAGTTTACCGTAAAATCATCCCTGACTCTAACGCCTTCTTGGCTCACACCTCTCACGCCTTCTCGTCTTCTTAGGCTCAAATGAGGCATCACAGCCTTAAATATGGCTTGTGCCGTCACATTTGGGCTGGAACTAATTTATCAGCCATCTGATTTTTTTTTTAATGACGTAATTTAAAGGGAATGATGCCAGCCAATCAGAATGGCTGTGCTTCATTTCCCTTTAAGATGACGTCACTAAATCCAAGATGGCCGGCGTCCCATGTTATTTCAGCCAATCAGATCGTGGGAACCAATTCCCCAATCTGATTGGTTATAATGATTTGGACTGTGGCAGCAGGACTGAGGCATTGGATCTTTTATGATTTTTTTACAACTGATTGTTATTGTTGGTTTTATGTTCATTTATTTCTGTGATCTTACTGAGTTTTTATATCAACTTTGCTTGTATTTGTTTTTATTTAAACTGTTTTACTGCTATACTGTTTTTTAAAGGTGTTTGAGCGCTTCCTCCAATTGTTCCGTTATGGAAAACGTGTTGACTTGCAATGCATTAAAGAGACACACAATGGATGCCCATAATAACCACAGTCACTACATGGCACTCATTGGAGTTGGTATATCCAGCGGAACTGTTCAATTGTTATGGTGTACAAAAGGGCACATAATATCCGATACATGCTTGTAAAAGCTGAGTTCCCACAGATATCTGCAAAAAACAAAGGGCTTATTACTATTCCACTTGTTAGTTTAATCCAAATATAGATTTTCATTTCATCGGGGCAGGTACTCTGTCTGAAGAGATTCCTATGGTACCGGTTGTAAGTCTGGGATGGGTGCCCTCCCTAAGTTCCTAAATGCACTCTGGAACTGAGTTTCTTGGTGATTAGCACGTTAGAAACAAATCGAAATAAATAAAATATCCTAGGACAAATAGACCATATAAGATCCTGGTTTTAATCTAGAAACTGTGAAATACATTCTTAAATGTCTTTGTGGTAGTTTACATGTAGGAGAGATGTTAGGAACTTTAATGATTTGGATACTCTGTCTCCTCACCTCATGATATCGTACCTGCTTTTGTGGTGTACTAAATAAAAGTATGAGTATGACTAACCTCTTATCATACTTGATTGTCTTTAATATTAATCTCATCTATAGCTATGTCTTTTATATTAATCTCACCTATAGCTAAATTAATATAAATTAACTTGTTCATAATAGTAAGTGGAAAAAATGCATTACTGTACTTAACAAAATCTTTGAGCATCCTTAATTTGAACATGTCCACAACTATTCATGTATTCTATGATTTAAAGTTCTGATTATGTCTTGTTGACCTCATTTTTATGGGACATTAATCTCAATTAACAAGTTCACTTATTTTAGCTGTTATGTCAGTCTATTTTGGGGACGCGTGGCTTCATATTGTTAAGAAATAATATGGCATAGATTTTCTAAAATAATCTTTAAAGTGTTTGCTTTGAAGCTCATGGCAGAGGACTTTAAGTATAAATAAAGATGTGCAGACAAGCATGAAATTGAGAGAATTCCTAAAGCCTGAGGGAATTGAAGAAGCTAGGACCCCTCTATAATCTGATTCTATGAGTTTAGTAATTTGTCTTCAAAAGGCGGGGAAATTAAATAATTCAGAAATAAGTATCATGCTAGCCACTTAAAGACAATGATCGAAGGAAGCAAACACAATGCATAATATGTATACATCTATAAGATAAAAAAAAACAGTTGAAGTGTATTTATGCTTGACTTTAAACTAATAATATATTTTTTCACAACATGATACAGCATGGAGTTTTAAAATGCAGTATTAAAACTATATGCTATATTATGCAAACATAAATATTAAACACATGAATAATAATTAGTTTAATCAACGGGGTTTGCCCTTTTTTGAAGCAGTATAGCAATAAGCATTAGTAAAAATCTATTACATTAGCTGTACCCAGCGTATCACACACACAGATTTATGAGATCTGAAAGGTTATTAATTAAATCTTACTTTGTTTTGATCCTTCCCTATAATGCCTTGCTGTCTCTCTTCCCCTCCTCACTCTCTTGTCCATCATGCCCTACTCCTCTTTGCACTCTCCCCCCCTCTCTTTACACTCTCTGACTTACTGTTTTCTCCTCTTTGTGCACACTGCACTTCCTCCACTCCTACTTCTCTCATCTGTCTCCTCCCCTTTGCTGTCTGTTTCCTCCTCCTACTGATCTTGCAGTCCCTAAATCCTCTTTTGCACTCCTTCCTGCCAATTGTGCACACTGTGCTCCATTCCCTCCTCCTCGTCATCCCTCTGTCTTCTCCTCTCCTTGCTGTTTCTCTCTCTATCTCCTCCTCTCCCTGCTGTCTCTGGTGCCTCTTCTCCTTGCTATCTCTCTCTCTCTCTCTCTCTGTCTCCTACTCTCTTTGCTATCTGTCTCTCTCTGTATTCTCCTCTCTTTGCTGTCTCTCTCTATCTCCTCTCCCCCTTTCTACATCATGCCCTTCTTCTCTTTCAACTCCCTGTTTTACTGTGTCTTCTCCTCTCTGTGCTCACTATACTCCCTTCTATCCTATTCATCTGTCTCCTCCTCTCCGTACTGTCTCTCTGTTTCCTCCTACTCACCTAGCTGTCTTTCCTCACCTATGTGCACATTGCTCTCTGCTGTCTCCGTCTCCTCTCCCCTCCTTGCTCTCTCCTCCCCCTCCTTCATGTCCTGCTCCTCTTTGCCCTCTCTCTGCACCTCTCTTTGCACTCCCTGCCGTACTGTGTTCTCTCCTCTGTGCATAAAATATTACCTACTGATCTCATCTGTCGCCTCCTCTCCTTGCTGGCTCCACTGCCATTAAAATCCCTTCCTCCAGTGTTTTCTGTGTTAGTGAGAGACCGCTCAGTCTATCACAGAGGGGGAGGTATGTACATATATATTTATCTATCTATATAGTCAGACAGTGTACTCAGTGCTTTACTAAACGATGTCCTTCTCAGTCAGGCACCACTTGAGGGGGTGTGCAGAGGCGATATTCAAATCCCTCCTGATAGCAGTCCTGCGCGCTGGGGCTGTCTCTGTAGCACTGGTCGCATCAAACCTCCACGAGTGTGAGCGTGGTTTGGGGCAAAGTGCGCATGCGTGGGAATGACACCTGAAGAAGTATACTTGGTATACGAAACGCGTTGCGAATTGTGTAACCAGCTTCTACTCACCTTGGTAGCTGGAATACACACAAGTGTTTCTTTTCCGATCGCGAGTACCCAAACGGACAGGCATCCATAGACGGCTAAGGGGGGCTTCATTCCCATGCACACGCACTTTGCCCCAAACCAAGCTCACACTCGTGGAGGTTTGATGCGACCAGTGCTACAGAGACAGCCCAGCGCGCGGGACTGCTATCTGGAGGGATTTGAATATCGCCCTTGCACACCCCCTCAAGTGGTGCCTGACTGAGAAGGACATCGTTTAGATCGGGACATATTAAAATTTTACTATATGTAAGTGACTACTTTTTATTTTCTGTTTTACAATATACTACTCTTAACTTGGTGCGCTCCTGTGTTCTCTCTTTTTCTTGGTTGCTGGCTCTGCCGACTGAGTTCTCCGCCGGGATCCATCTTTGAGGTGGGGGAAGGCACCTCGAACAACAGGAGCTGCAAGAGAACAGAGAGGAATTAATTTTCCACATTCTTAGGAAGCAAGAGCGCGGACTGAACAATCTTTTACTCAGTGCTTTACATAGACAATACATGGAATAACAATAATACAACAATAAGCACGGCAAAGTCAGACAATAGGAAAGGAAATCCCTACCCTGTGGAGTTTACAATCTAAGCAGTATGTTGGGAGATTTACAGTGACAGCGGGTGAGGGAATAAGTGAGTGCAGTGGTTGGCAGGAGTGACTGTGAGTATGGGACAGTATCCAGGAGTGCAGGCTATTGGAATGCTTTTTTTGAGAGGGGAGTTTTAAGGTTTATCTGTATTACATTAGATGGGTTAACACCATTAGGAGGGAGGACGAGGTGTGGGAGAAAGTAGGAATGTATATGCCTGGGTCCACAATTAATAGATCACCAGCAGCAAGGAGGAGGAATAGAGAGAGAGAGAGAGATGAGAAGAGGATTTGTGGAGGTGGTTTTTTGTTTAGGTGTTTACAAGTTGTTGGGAAGTGTGTGTTTGTGTGTATGTGTGTGTGTGTATGTGTGTGTGTGTGTGTGTGTGTGTACAGTGGTGTGGAAAAAAAGTACACCCTCTTTGAATTCTATGGTTTTACAGTACATATCAGGACATAATAACAATCATCTGTTCCTTAGCAGGTCTTAAAGTTAGGTTAATACAACCTCAGATGAAAAACAACATATGACATATTACACCGTGTCATGATTTATTTAACAAAAATAAAGCCAAAATGGAGAAGCTATGTGTTAAAAAAAAGTACACCCTTACAGCTTCCATAGGAATTAAGATGCTAAGTAGCAGACAGGTGCTGCTAATCAAATGCCCTCGATTAATTGATCATCAGCAAGTGTGACCACCTCTATTAAAACTGAAGTTTTAACAGTTTGCTGGTCTGGAGCATTCAGGTGTGTGTTAACACAATGCCAAGGAGGAAAGACATCAGCAATGATCTTAGGGAAGCAATTGTTGCTGCCCATCAATCTGGGAAGGGTTATATGGCCATTTCAAAACAATTTAAAGTCCATCATTCTACAGTGAGAAAGATTATTCAAAAGTGGAAAACATTCAAGACAGTTGCCAATCTTCCCAGGAGTGGACGTCCCAGCAAATTCACCCCAAGGTCAGACCGTGCAATGCTCAGAGAAATTGGAAAAAACCCAAGAGTTACATCAGACTCTACAGGCCTCAGTTAGCATGTTAAATGTTAAAGTTCATGACAGTACAATTAGCAAAAGACTGAACAAGTATGGTTTGTTTGGAAGGGTTGCCAGAAGAAAGCCTCTTCTCTTTAAAAAGAACATGGCAGCATGGCTTAGGTTTGCAAAGTTGCATCTGAACCATCCACAAGACTTCTGGAACAATGTCCTTTGGACAGACGAGACCAAAGACCCGGTAGCCACGGATCACTGGATTTTGTCCGCTGGCGAGGTGCTGCTGTGGCGGTGGGGTGCTGCGACGCCGCGATTGGTTCCTCGGGCTTGGCGCATGTGCAAAAGAATACTCTGACTGGAGATCACGGTGCACATGCGCAGAGGTCTCGGTGCACAGGAAATTAGGGTGTCTGGCCTGCAGGGGTGGGATGAGTGGCTTCCTTCTTTGCTCACCCCCCCTGTCAATTATCCCCACCTGCATGGGCACCCGAGGGGAACGTGGGCTGGGGGGGGGAACCGGTCAAGGTCAGTCACCCACCCAAGGTAAGTGACCCCCTCCAAATCTATCAGTCAGTCGCCCACCTACCCAGTCAGTCACCCAGTCAGTCACCCAATTAGTCAGTCACTCATTCACCCACTCAGTCAGTCAATGTGAGGATTCACCATCCCGATGGCCGGAACTCATCTCTTCAGCTTTCTACATCTGGCACTCAAGTATTGCAGTCCCACGGCAGTTCCACTATGCACGTGCGGGCGACGCACGATCAGCCTGCCCCTCCAGATCCATTCCCAGTCTCCGCCCCGATCCGATTACGGACATGCGCGGTGCTCTGGTGGTGCGCGATCGAGTCACCATCCCTTGACAGTGACGCGCGGAAGACAGGCTTCCCCTGGACCCTCCTCAAGGATCCGTTCCCGTATGGATGACGGGCATGCATGGTGCACGAGAGGCGCGCGATCGGATCGCCACCTCCTGACGTCGGTGATGTGTGCGGGACGTCGCTCTGCCCCTAGACCTAATCAGACTGCACAATAGGGCGCACCTGCCGGCCCAACAGCCAATCAGCATGTTCTCCCTTGTTCTGCCCCACTTCCCATTGGAAAGAGCTTCCTTAAATACCTGCTCATCCCAGACTCTCATTGCTGAGCATAACCTTGTGTTTCGCCGTTCCTTGCTGCATCCTTACCTTGTTCCTGCCTTGTGCCTTGCCTGCCTTGTTCCTGATCTCCTTGCTTCCTGACCCTGCTTCGTTCATTGGACTCTGCACCTCTCCAACACTTACCCGGCTACGTACGACCATCCTGATCTCTACAACCCTGACCCTGGCAAAGTACTCCAACGATCCGCTACACTCCAATCCTGACCTTGGCAAAGTACTCCAACGATCCGCTAATCTCCAATCAAGACCTGGCAAGTATAATGACTATTCTACCTTCTGTACTCCTGACCCAGTTTGCAAGACTAATCCACATCTAGGTGCGCCCGCGTGCCTGTGGATTGGCGTTTCTCCATTCCCTAACTCAGCACCGCGGTCGCGCTTTGTTTTTGGTGAGCTACGCTTTACAGTATGCTCAGCCACACAAACTTCGACCTAGCTGAGGTAGGGAGAGTCCTGAGCATGCACGCCAACGTCCTGTCCAATATTGAGGAGAAATTAGAGGCTAAGGATCTTCATATGCGAACCCTCCAGGAGAGGTTCAGATCCCTCACTCATTCTCTACATGAGTCTCGGCCTGTCCCTACTTCTGTCAATCCTGGAGCAGTGTCCTCTGTCATGACGACCTCCCCTCCTATTCACGAACCCCGTCTACCTACACCCAACCATTATGGAGGGGATCCCCACGAGTGCCGGGATTCCTAAATCAATGTTTTATCCAGTTTGAAATTAATTCTTCTCACTTCACCTCTTCAAGCGTCAAGGTGGCGTACATTGTTTCTCTCCTTACAGACAACGCACTTGCCTGGGCATCTCCCATCTGGGAATGGAGTCCTGATCTCACGCAAGACATCAGGGCCTTTACCAGGGAGTTCCGTAGGGTGTTCGATACGCCCGGCCGCAAGGTATCTGCTGCTTCTACTTTGATCTATATTTCCCAAGGTAACCGTCCAGTTGCAAAATATGCACTTGAATTCAGGACCATTGCCGCAGAGAAAGATTGGAATAATGAATCCTTATCAGCTGCTTTCTGGCAGGGCCTCTCCGAAATTATGACAGACGAATTGGTGACTCACGATCGTCCCACTGGTCTGGAAGACCTTATCGGCATTTGCATCAAAGTGGATCACCGTATCCAGGAGAGGAGGGTAGAAAGAGCACATCACCAGAACTCACTTCAACGATCAATCCCGCTCAGGTGAGCACAATGGAATCACCACCAATGGACACTTCCGAACCTATGCAACTGGGCGGTACTTGTCTCTCTAAATCTGAGAAGCAACGTCGCAAAAATTCTGGCCTTTGTCTTTATTGTGGTACGCCCGGACATCTTGGCTATTCTTGTCCCAATAAGTCGGGAAATGCGCATTCCCATGAGAACCAGGGGTGTCTCATTGGGAACACTCTTTTTCCCCTATATCTACCGATAACCCTTCTAGGATTCTTCTTCCCATCATTCTTTCTGGAGACGGGTTCTTTGTGTCTACTCTTGCCTTTCTTGATTCAGGATCCAAAGGTAATTTTATAGACCAAGGTTTGGCTGAACGTCATCACATTCCCCTCTGACAGAAGAAAAACCCCATAGGTCTTGAGGCCATTGATGGAAGACTACTCCAACCAGCCTTCATCTCTTTGGAGACCAAGGTTCTTCACATTAAGAGGGAAGGTGATCACTTGGAGAAGATTCAATTCAATGTGATACATACAACTTCCGTAGGAATAATTCTTGGCCTTCCTTGGCTACAGATTCATAACCCTCAGGTGGATTGGCTGAACAAGGATCCTCATATGGAGCCCCTTCTGTACCAAACACTGCATTTTAGAATCCAGTAGTATCTGTGCTACCACCACGTCCGAGGAGAAAGGAAGGGTACTGTTGCCTGACGAGTATGCCGAGTTCAGCGACGTCTTTGAAAAAGTAAAAATCGGAAGTATTACCTCCACATCGCCCTTTCGACTGCCCTATTGAGTTACTCCCAGGTACGTCTCCACCCAGAGGGGCCTCTTACCCACTCTCCATGCCTGAGACCAAGACCATGTGAGAATATATTACTGAAAATCTACAGAGAGGATTCATCCGTAACTCCACCTCTCCAGCCAGTGCCGGATTCTTCTTTGTAAAGAAGAAGGACGGGTCGTTCCGACATTGTATTGACTACAGGGCCTCAATAAAATCACTATTAAAAATCATTACCCTCTTCCCCTCATATCAGAGCTCTTTGATCGCCTACAAGGTGCTAACATTTTCTCCAAATTAGATTTACGTGGGGCCTATAATCTCACCCGAATTCGTCAAGGCTGGAAACTGCATTCAATACCAGAGATGTCATTATGAGTACTTGGTCATGCTTTTGGTCTGTACAATGCCCAGGTTTCAAGATTTTGTCAACGAAATCTTCAGGGATCTTCTCAACTTTTTCGTGATTATCTATTTGGAAGACATTCTGATCTTTTCTTTTTTTTTTTTAACTTGTATTTTTTATTATTTTTGAAAATACAGCATTAGTACATCTTATTTCCAGTACTGCGTCATGCGATATCAATATCTTATGTGTACATTGGCTGAAAACAAACATTGCTCATTAACAAAGTAACATAAACAAAGACATAAACTTAAATAATAAATAAAACATAATGCCTAAATCAGGCGGGAGGGGGGGGGGGGGGCGGTTGGGGAGGGGGTGGGAGGCCGCGGCACCGTTCAACGCCTCTGGGACCAATGTCTTCGTGCTGGTTTTAGTGGTAGTTGATAGTAGTTTATCTATATGTCATCCTCTGATATCTTTTTTTTTTTTTTGCTTTGCCGATGAGTGAACTATTGCATCACCGGAGAACGCATTTACCGAATATTAAAGCAATATGGTGGATCTCTCAACCCCAGGGATGTCTGTCTGGCGTAGCCAAGGCGTCCAGACTTTTAGAAATTTTTCGCCAGTGTCATTAACTAAACTCAGCAATTTTTCCATCTGGCATACGTACCAAATTCTGTTCCGAATCTTGGGGATAACAGGAATTTCACTTTGTTTCCATAATGCTGTGATCTCACACCTCAAAGCTGTAGCAAAATGAGCTATTAGTATGAGATCTGTTTTTGCGAAGCCCTGTCGTGCTCTGCCCAGTAGGAAAAGACCGGGATCGAATGGAATTTCGAGGCCCAAAATCCTCTATAGCCAATCGTTGATCTTATTCCATAATGGAACCAACTGAGGGCAAGACCACAGCAGCCCAAAATCCTCTATAGCCAATCGTTGATCTTATTCCATAATGGAACCAACCGGGGGCAAGACCACAGATCAGCGGGTTCTCCACATTGTCTGGGACACAATGGGGAGCTTCCATTTACAAATTTAGATAGTCTAAGCGGGGTAAGATACCACCTCATTAGGACCTTATGTGCGTTCTCCTTTAATGTTGTACAAATCGAGCTCTTGGCTGCAGCAGTTGCTATTTGAGTCCATTCATCTAATTCTAGGGTCTCCCCCAGATCTGCTTCCCATTTTAGCATATACCCTAACTTGTGGGTGACTTTAACGCCAGAACCGACCACTTCTCTATACATCTGCGATGTAAGTCCCTTAGTATTTGTCTCTCTCAGACAGAGCTTTTCGAATGTTGTCAATGGTGGGTGTGGGTTCGAGTTATTGTAGAAGGCTCTGATCTGGAGGTATCTGTAAAATTCTGAGTGTGGGATATTTTTATCTTCTCTAATTTGTGCAAATGTTATGATTTTGTTGTCCTCCTCCAGATCTTTTAATCTCGTTATATTATTATGTTTCCAGATCTGAAAGTTTGCGCTATGCATACCTGGAGCAAAGTAAGGGTTTCCCCATAAAGGTGTCATCAGGGTATTTTTGGATGTAAGTCCACATCTAAATTTGGTAGCGTCCCAGATTGCTAATGAATTGGTCATTGAGGATAGCGGCGGTTGTATAGCATATTTTCTTGCTATTTTTGGGGACCACAATAAATTGCTTAGCTCCAATGGGGAGCAAGCCTTGTTCTCCAATGCAACCCATCTCTTCAAATCAGGGTGTGTCTGCCATTGGGAAAGTTGGCATAATTGGGCCGCACGATAGTATGATATCAAGCAAGGTACTGCCAAGCCCCCTTCTGATGGTTGTTTCAGTAGGGTCTGTTTTTTAATTCTAGCTTTTTTACCCCCCCATATAAATGTGAAAATGGAGGCTTGTAGCTCATTAATTTCTTTCAGATTCAACGGCACTGGGAGTGTTTGGAACAAATATAAGATGCGCGGGAGAATATTCATTTTTACACTATATATTTTGCCTATCCAGGAGATATTGAATTTCGCCCACCGCCTTATATCCTCCTTCAGTGTTTTGATTAACTTGGGATAATTTGCTTTATAAATTGATTTAAAATTGCTAGTGATAAATACCCCTAGATATTTGATCGCCGTATGCTGCCAGCATACGTTTAAGGGAAGTTAAAGTTTAGGGAAATTAGTTTTTCGTCTGGTTTTGGTATGGTGACGTTCAAGGCCTCTGATTTTGATTGATTTATTTTGAACCCTGAGATTTTGTTGAACCTATCCAGCAAGCTGAAAAGATTAGGGAGAGAGGTGAGTGGTTTTGACAAGACCATTAGTAAATCGTCTGCGTATAAGGCTATTTTGTGGGCTTGATCGTCTATTTTAAGACCGGAAATATCCGGATTATCTCTCACTTGTGCCACTAGAGGCTCCATGCACATGGTGAAGAGTAGGGGCGAAAGGGGACAGCCCTGTCTCGTACCACTTTTGATCTTAAATAGGTTTGAAGGGAAGACTTGGTGGATAACTTTAGCTGTCGGACCAGCGTAAAGATCATAATAGCTGATATTACTTTATTCTCAAAACCAAATGCTCCAAGCGTAGCTTTTAAATATGCCCAGTCGATCCTTTTCAAAGGCCTTTTCTGCATCTAGACTTAACACCATAATTTGTACTTTTTGTGATTTGGCTATTTCTAGCAGATTAATGATTCATCGGATGTTGTCTCCCGCTTGTCTATCTTTAATGAATCCGACTTGATCTGGGTGTATCAGTCTAGGTAGGATCTGACTTAATCTATTGGCAATCAATTTAGCATAGATTTTAATGTCCGTGTTAATAAGCGAGATGGGCCTGTAGCTTTTACAATCTAGGGTGTCTTTACCAGGTTTATGAATTATGGAGATTGACGCTTGGAGCATGTTTTCCGGGAAGGGTTCTCCTGCCAACACCGCGTTAAACATGTTAATCAGGTACGGGGCCAGGGCTTTACTAAATTTTTTATAATATAGACCTGAAAAGCCATCCGGTCCGGGGCCTTCGAGGTCTTTAGATTTTCAACAACTAAGGTTAGATCTTCCATGGTAAAGTCACGACTCAGTCACTCTCTCTCCTCCTCTGTCAGCCTTGGCAGCTTTGAGCTTGTAAGGAAGGACTCGCGTGCTCTTTCTGTATTCTGGTTATGTACTATTTTATCCCCATTATTTAATTTCTCGTAAAAGGATTTAAATTCTTCCACGATTACAGTCGGGTTTCTGTATATGGAGCCAGAGGGTTTTCTGATGGCTGGTATACTATAATTAGGGGGTCTGTGTCTCAATTTGTTGGCGAGCATAGTATCTGGCTTGTTTGCCTTATCGAAAAATTTCCTCTTTGACCAATTCAGGGATATATCAGCCTGGGAAGTTAATAGTAGGTTTAATTCTATTTTGGCATCTTTTATTGGTTTGAGTAAGCTGGGCTTATTGTAGTGCTTATGGTTGTCCGTGAGGGCTTTTAGTTTGGATTGTAATAACCCTATTTTAACCTCTCGTTCTTTTTTCCTTCTTGACGCAGTACTAATTAATACGCCCCTTAGCGTGGCTTTGTGAACATCCCAAAGGGATAGATAGGAGTTCACCGATCCTTGGTTTAGATGGAAGTATTGATCTATTTCATTGGCTACTAATTGGGTGTGTCAGGGTTTTTCAAGAGGGCTTCATTAAGCTTCCAATTTGCTCTAGGTCTGTCTAGAATTAGCTGGGTGCACCTTAGCTCTATAGGCGCATGATCTGACCATGAAATATCATGGATCCCAGTGTGGGAGATCCTCGGGACCAGTCTACTAGAGACAAAGAAGTAGTCGATTCTGCTATACGATGAGTGAGGATGCGAGAAAAAGGTGTAGTCTCTATCATGGGGATGTTGCTCCCTCCAGATGTCTAGGAGACTATTCTCTTTAAAGCCTTGATGTAACGTGTGGGAGTTTTGTTTGGTGTACCGAAGCTGAGGGCCCGATCGGTCCATGTTAGGGTTGAGGGTTGTGTTGAAGTCCCCCGCTACTATTATTGGGCCCTGCGCAACCTTACTCAGTTTATTAAAAACGCATGTAAAGAAGTTGGGTTCCATATCGCCCGGAGCGTAGATAGATGCTAGTGTTAGTGTTTGACCATTTATGGAGCCTATTAGAATTATATATCTTCCGTCTTTGTCTCTGATTGTCTTTTCTGCCTTGAATGGACATTTATTATGAAATATAATCGCTACTCCCTTTGTTTTCTTTGTGGCGGATGAGAGGTAGAATTGTTGGAACCATTTGTCTAGATATTTTGGGGAGCTCTTTATGCTGAAATGCGTCTCTTGGAGAAGTATGATATCAGCTTGTTTTCGCTGATAGTCAGCGAATGCTACTCGACGCTTACCCGGGCTATTTAAGCCTTTTACATTATGAGATATAATTATCAACCCCATTGTAGTTTATCTAACCGGACTGCCCTATCCATAGAGTTTAATGTATAGTGTATGTGATTGTGCTTTACCTGCTCTTCATCTGTCCGAGACCTCGGTGTCCCTCTGAGGGATCCTTCAGCATGTCGCGAGTCCCGTGGCCGACCGGGAGGGGGAGGGGTAGGGAGAAAAAACATAGGGTGAGACATACAGTAAAATAACTTCGGAGATCCTTTTGGAGTCCAAGACTCCAGTGGATCTCTTGCCTTTGGAGGAAAGCTTGTAGCCCATACACCAAAACCTGGTGCATGGTTAACCGATCTTGTTCGGTCCTTTCCTTTCCAAAGGGCTTGAGTGAATGTCCTGCGACTACGCAGGACGTTCCCTTTCGACAACATGGCAAGGGCCGGGGATGGGAGACTCCTGCCCTCGGCTCTGCTTAAACTAGAATGTAAAATAACACTCATAAACTTCTATTAACATTAACTAAGAGATTAAATAAACCCGATTTGCACGACTCCAGGAAGGTATGTGGTGACCATTCCTGCACATACCCCGCAACGGATTGTCCTGACCTGTAATGATCCCTGCTTATCGTGGGTAGCTTTACGAAACTTAATAAAGTCTTGCTTGGTCTATTCCCATTCACCCCTCCATGCTTCCCAGCTGTATCCCCTCATCTGTTTGCTTAGCTCACCCCTGACCACCCTATCCCTTGTGATGTGCCTCTGTGTTGGTGTTGCCCCGCCTGTCCCTCTGTCGGGCCACATTCCGTTTGTCAATCGTGCTGGATTGCGAGTTTGAAGCAGTCTAATCTAACTATCTCTAGTTCTCTTTATGGATGCGCTGAGATGTGCTGTCGCTGAGTGAGCTCCTGGTATCCCTAAGGAGGAGTTAGAGCCAGGGCGCACGTTATAGCTGACATAGGTATCTCTCTATTCCCTCACCTTTCACATTTATTTTTAGCTCACTTCGATTGACCCCCCAGCGCTGCTCGACTATCTGACACCCCCCGTGGGCCTCCGTGTGGATTCAGGCCTTGATCCCTAGGAGGTAGGGAAGCCTCTAAGCCTCCATCCCCCGTATGCCACCACAGCCCAAAAAAAACAGTTCCTTGGCGAATGTATAGATAGGTATTAGCAACCGCTATGCGCATTGCAACCGTCATTCATTCCCCAACCAATCTTGTATATTGCACACACACACAGTAGCTATAAAGCATCCTGCCGATGAGTTAGACAGCGGGAGATAGTACGTAGTCCTGGGCATGATGGGGTGAGGCCGGTGTCTGGGGTTAGAAACTATAAACATGGGGCTAGGGTAGAAAGGGGTGGGGGGAAGAGGGGGGGTTACAAGGGGGGGGCTGCTCCATTTCTTATTGCCCTCCACAGTCACTCCGACAACGGGGAGAGGGGGGGGGGCCCGGTTGTGCTGCCCCCGCTGTGTAATCTGCGTGGCGCTTATCTGCTGGTGAATTTCCCCTCTCCTCCTCGGTATTCAGCTCCGCCGCCGGGTGCACCAAGATGGCCACCAAGTCAGTATGCAGGTTTGAATTGTCCAACTTTATTCATGTGGTCCGCGGACAAATGAACAGACCGCTGGTATCGCCCTTTTAAGACTTAATTGATCCTTAATTGGTATCAATTAAGGGTCTTGTCTGGAGATTTTCGCGCTGAATTCGTCACTCTGCTCCAGCTCGGCTCAGGGGAAGACGTTCCTGCCTCCACCAGGTCAGTAGAATCTCTCCGAAGGCCCAATTTTTTCAGAAATTGGCCCTTTTCTTCTAGGGAGCGTAGAATGTGGGCTGCCCCGTTCCTTAGCACCATAAGACCGAAGGGAAACACCCAGCGGTACCGCACACCTTTATCTTGGAGCAGCTTGGTAATGGGGAAGAGGGCTCTCCGCTTGGCAAGGGTTGTAGGCGACAAGTTTTGGAATACCAGGAGCTTAACCCCATCAAATTCCACTGTACCTGATGCCCTGGAAATTTGGCAGACTGCCTCCTTTATTTTAAAATAGTGGAGACGAACAATAATGTCTCTTGGGGGGTCGTTAGGTTGCGGCTTTGACCGAAGGGCTCTATGGCATCTGTCCAGATGCAGGGCCGAGTCATTCTTATCAGGGAAGAGGCTTGTCAGCCATCTTGTAATGAAGTCCTCAGGGTCTGCAAACTCTTCAGGGATGCCACGCACCCTGAAATTATTACGGCGGTCCTGGTTCTCCGCATCCTCTTGTTTGCATGAAAGTTCATTTATTTGAGCCTGTAAATTGGCTGAGGTTTTATCCTGTTAGCGGACCGCCTTGATCGTAGAGTCCAGTTTTGTTTCTAATTCGTTCGTTCTGGCGCCAATACTGTTAATGTCCCGCTTCAGGTCCTCTAGCTCCTTATGCATGTAGGCTTTCATTTCATTGCAAAACTCCCTCCTCACCCTCCGCGTGATCGATTCAGTGTCCCCTGGGTCAGCTCTTTCCTCCGGTAGCCGATCATCCTCTGATTCTGACTCTGCGGACGGTGTCTGAGTTCCCGCTCCATCTTTGCGAGCCGGGTCCGCTTTATTAAAATATTTAGTGAGTCCGTGGCCTGGCGGCCCGATTTTGGTCTCGTTGGCATCCTGAGTTATTCCTTGTCCGATTTGTAGGTTTTGTTAACGTCTTTTCTGTTTTTTGTATTATTTGAGTGCTTTTGATTTGCCGAGGGGTGCGGAGCTCACACTCTAGGCATCCATGCACCTAGCCCTCGCGCATGCGCCTCTGATCTTTTCTAAATCCAAGCAGGAACATGTGTCCCACGTCAAACAAGTACTCCTTCGCTTATGGGAGAATCGACTCTTTGCCAAACTCGAAAAATGCCAATTTCATCAATCATCTACCATTTTTCTAGGATATATCATATCAAACACTAGTCTTACCATGGATCCTGCTAAAGTCAAAGCCATACTGGACTGGCTTTCTAGGATTTTCCAATTACTATCGCAGATTCATTCAGAACTTTTTTTGCCTGGTGGCTCCTCTTACGGCATTGACAAAGAATGGAGCATATCCCACTTCTTGACCCTCTGTGGCTATCCAGTCCTTCTCTTGCCTTAAAAAAAGCATTCATGTCCCCACCCATTTTTATTCATCCTGATCCCAAGCTTCCATTTACTCTCGAAGTTGACGCATCTGATTTCTGTGTTGGCGCTGTTCTTTCACAAAGGAAAACTCCTCGGTCCAGACTACACCCCTGCGCATTTATTTTCCGCTGAGTGCAATTATGATATTGGGAATCGGGAGCCCTGGCCATGAAGTTAGCACTTGAAGAATGGAGACACCTTCTGGAAGGTACAGAGGATCCCATAACGATCTTGACGGACCACAAAAATTTGTTATACACCGAAGGAGCTCGTCGTCTGGGTGCCCGCCAAGCCAGATGGTCAACTTTTCTTCTCAAGATTCAATTTTATAATCTCCTATTTGCTTGGAACCAAGAATATCAAAGCAGATGCTCTTTCTTGTCAATTTTCTCTTGATGACAAGACTGAGGACCAACAAAAACCCATTCTTCCTCCCAAATGTATTCTTTCTGCTACTACCTTCAACTCTCTCAAAAATATCGTACTGCAACAGGATCATATCCCTGCCGGTCTTACAGTTCCTGAGGGTTGCCTCTACACTTCTCCTCTGCACCACAAAATTTTTTTCCAATGGAATCACTCCTCCAGATCAGCTGGTCACCCTGGGAGCAGGAGAACTTTGGATCTCATCTCTCGAACATTCTGGTGGCCTGAGTTTCAGAAAGATGTCAAAAACTTTGTAGCTGCGTGGCCAACTTGTGCCAGGACTAAAACTCCTAGGAATCTTCCCTCGGGACTTCTTCAGACATTACCTGTCCCTGATCGGCCATGGACACATGTGTCCATGTGATTTCATTGTAGATCTACCCATATCCAGGGGCATGAACACGATCCTCGTGGTGGTGGATCAATTCTCAAAACAATCTCACTTTATACCTCTCAAAGGTCTTCCAAATTCTTCCAAATTGGCTGATATATTTATCAGGGAGGTATTTCGCCTTCACGGAGTGCCACTGGTCATTGTATCGGATAGAGGTTCTCAATTTGTGTCTCGCTTCTGGTGTTCTTTTTGTCTGCAATTGGGCATCTCCCTTCACTTTTCCTCTGCATATCACCCACAAACGAATGGTCAGACTGAAAGGACCAACCAGTCTCTGGAACAATACGTACAATGTTTTGTGTCTGATTCACAGGATGATTGATCAAAACTCTTGCCCTGATATAAAGTTATAGAATAACATAGTACATTTGTTTGTGTTAGAATGTATGTGTGAATTCATATAGTGCAGTATTAATACACACATACAAACATATACGCACATACACGCTCATACACATAAATACATACATACACGCACACACACATGCATTCCCTTACATCACAAGCATTCAGGGACCATTTAACACCATAAATAACATACTGCACGGGGGGTAGAGGGTACGGGGAGGTGTAGGCTTCACCCTCAGATAACATTCCAATGCCTTATTTCTGAGAAAGTGTTTTTGCTTAATCAATTGTAACATCGCCCGAAGAAGAGATCAGAGTATCTCAAAAGCTCGCACAAATAAAAGCATTTTGTTAGCCACAGAACGGTATTGACTATTTGTTTTTGATTATTAAGCTCGTTAACAAGGTTCTCTCTCTCTCTCTCTCTCATTATTTTGACAATAACTCAGAAGTTAAACTGAGTGTAGGATGGTCATGCAAGCCGGGTCAGGAGTACAGAGTGTAGAGTAGTAGAAGGTACTTGCCGGGTCTGGACTGGAGAGTAGCGGATCGTTGGGGTACTTGCCGAGGTCTGGACTGGAGATAGCAGCGTAGTCGTAGTGAGGATAGCCGAGATCAGGGTTGGAGAATTCAGAGTAGTCTTACGTAAGCTGGGTCAGGAGAGGAGAGGTTCGGAGTCCAAGGAACATAGCAGGGTCGGCAGCAACAGAAACAAGGCAGGCAGGTACAAGGCAGGCATTTTAAGGCACAAGGCACAGCATCACACACATGGTTATGCTCAGCAATGAGTGTCTGGGCTAAGCAGGTATTTATGAGACTCCCTTCCAATGGTAAGCCGGGGCGGAGCAATGGAGCAAGATCCAATAGGTTGCTGGGTCACACAGGTGCGCACTATTGTGCAGGCTGATTGACGTGGAAGACTCGCATGTTGCTCGTGCACTGCGCTTGTCCATCTGCCGAACGCACCCGAAGTCTGGTGGCGAGTCCCAGAGTGTGCTGACCCGCGCGCGTCATCGGGGCCAAGGGGCGGAGACTAATACGCGCAATCACTCCCATGCCGTGTATGCTCACGACTAGAGTGGGGGCGGAGACTGGGGATGAACCCAGAGGGAAGGCTGGCCGAAAAGCCCACCACACGTTAGTGCGGGATGAAAACTGGGGGCAGAACCCGCGGGAGGACAGACTGAACGTGTGCGCACTAGCTGGCCATCGTGACATCGTGCATCCTGGGTGCCTGTCCTGGTAGAAGGTTTAGGATGAGGAGATGGTTTCCAGCCATCAGGATGGCGAATCCTCACAGTATGTATATATATATATATATATATGTGTATGTATGTATATATGTGTCAAAATTAGTGAAATACTTATATATTCTCTTGAAAAAGGATCACTTAATTAAACCCTTTGGCCAACAAGTTATAAGCCTGCAAGCCACAACCAGGCATGACCGGGGAGCAGGTTCTAACACTACCTGATAAAAGGGTTTAAGCTTGCCCCTCCATATTTTCTAATTTAGCAGGTCTTTTTCATGTTCCTGTGTTTAGACAGACCCAATGTGGTCATTCTCCCTCCAAATAGAGGTAAATGAGAATTTTATTAGGTAGTGTTAGGACCTTCTCACTGGTCATGCCTTGATGTGGCTGGTAGGCTTGTAACGCTTTGGCCAAAGCGTTTAACTAAATGACCCATTTTCAAGAGAATATATACTGTAAGTATTTCACTATGTACTGTATTTTTGTCACATTGGATGTAGCATTGGGCTTTTCTGTCTTTTGTTGTATACTTAAAACCTGCCTGTTGGAGAGTTTAGAACCTCTGCCCTTTACTTCAAATACAATAGTAAACTGCAGGAGCAAAACTGCAGGTGATTTTATGCTGGAGATTATGCTGGTGAAAAATTGGCGAATGCATCTCTAGTACTTTCTAGTTATAATTCCATTTCTTTTTTTAAATGTAAAAATAAATCTGGTCTTAAAGAAAATCCTGAATTTTATCATAGTTTCACATTCTTGGAAACAGTGGTTATGATTGTGTGATAATCAATTACTTAAGGTTGTATAGATTTAATTTGTTTTAAATAAGATAAAAGGAAATTCTATTTTCTTATAATGCTGTGTAAGCTGCAGATGTACTGTAACTTGATAAATGCATTGGATCAATGTTTCCTTTTTTATTTATCCTGGGCAGGGGGCAGCCAAGTATAATATTCGGAGATACACTATCCATGATAACTGCACTGAGGCGAATGCTACATGTCAAACAGAAGCAATGGTCCTCCTAGTCCTCCTAGTCATTGATAAAGATACAGTACTGTATATGAATGTCTTCAATTTGTTGCCATTTTCACCGTTTGTCTGAATTTTGCCACGAGACCATGAACATTGACTTTTAATGCTAAATTGACATGTGCTTACTAAATTTGCACCTCCTCGTCTCTTATGAGCATTTAAAATGACAAAACAATTCATTTGAACCGATTTGGGATTTAGGGAACTTTGAGTCGGTTTTTACTCTTTATTCTTTCTTTCAAAGTTTACTGATTTCAGTTAATATTTTTTATTATGGAAAATAGGTTACCTTTGCAATGTTTGTGAATGTGATACAACCTTGAATTTGAATGGCGGCGGCAAGAACAGGACCAGCTGAATGCAAACTATTTCCATTAGCTACTGCAACTGCTACCAAGTATGGTATGCGCAGTGAAACTGCAGAAGTTTCAAGCATTGAGTGTGATCTTAGTACTGTTGGTATCTAGGGCCTACCAGAACAAAGAAGAAAAAGAAAAGTTCTCAGCTTACCATAGAAGTTGCAGAAATGTCCGCAGATGTCCCTGCTACATCAGAAGGGGTATACATAACTTGTGATCTACCGCTCAACATACTATGCAGTTATATATTAAATCTTCATATATATATATGGTTATCCTGCCGGTGCAAAGAGGATAGTGTGAACAGAAGGAAACATACAAAAGGAGGCACAGAATCCTCCTCAAAGATCCTCATTAGCTGCACACAAGGCTAGGAATAAATAGCAAAGTTTGAATACCAGATATATAAGTGTGGTTCAGTTAGCCATTAGGTACAGGTAAGCAATTGCTCCCAACACTGTGAGAGGACAATTGCCACTAAAAGCCATGGGGCAAAAATAATAAATCATTTATTAATATACAAAATGACACACAACATAAAGGGCATGCTCTAAACTAACTTTAAAAACAATTAAAATGTAAATGTAACGGGTGACAGTCACATGTGTAGCGATCAGGAGCAGTTACCATCTAAATCTTGAGTAGATTCACTCAGCACACAAATGGTTAATAGAGAGTGAGACAAATGGGATGAAGTAGTTGTGACTACGAAACATGTAGGATAAAATTGGTCCATTTTATTGCTACTCTATCCTATCTGTGCAATTTGGGCACTTTAGAGACTTTTTTCCGCTTTTGCTGTGTACTTTTGAAATCGCCACTGTGACGTCACTCCGCAGCATCCCGCAACGGAGCAACAGCGCAACATATTGGAGTTTCATTCCCAGTCAGCCAGTCCACCCCTGCTTGTGGCTGCACTAAATGGAGAGCTCTGCGAACCACTCAGGTCCTCACTGATCAATCCGGGGACCCTCCCAGTGCGTCTGCAGGCGGCAAATTGCTCGATCCATCTGGAGCCCAGCTGACCAGCGGGGAGTTTCCCACAGAGACGGTGACCAAATGCAGAGGTGTTCCTAGGAAGGAAAAGCATCGCAGCTGCTGTCCCAGATGCCTGCCAAGGGAAACATACTCCTGACTCCTGTATGAGCGGCCGCCGAGTGGTAACTTGTGTGTTTAACACACTCAATGTTTATGTCCTAATACCTTGATGTACGCAGAATATTTATCCCCTATTTTAATATACACTTGTTACTTTCATACATCACTATTTGCGTTGTGCGCTGTTTTTTTGTCTCCATTACTGAAACACGGTGGGATGAAACTCATGACTGGACAGTTCATTTAGAGGGTTATTCCCTTTTTCGGAAGGATCAAACAAATAGAAGGGGAGGTGGAGTATGTTTATATGTTAAACCGGATCTAAAACCTATTATAAGGGATGATGTTTATAAAGGGAATGATGAAAATTTAGAGACTTTGTAGATAGAAATTAGCAGTGGAGGTAGAAGTATAAAGAAAATGTTTGTGTGAATATGCTATAAATCACCAAATATCTGCAAGATTGAGGAAGCTAAAATACTTTTGCCCAGAAAGAATGGAGAGTGAACTCCTGTAATCCAAATGCTAAACAATCATATGTATTGTGATATGCAATCACTGTCCAGGTATAGCTTAGGATTGGAGTCTCCAAGCAGGTATAAGGTATAAAGTGCATATGATATGGATAAACGTGGGGTGGTTATATTAATATGAATAAACCAGTCGGAGGTTAATAAGCAAATGTGGACAAGGGGCATAGGAAAATGTGACCACTGTCATACCAACTGTGACCCATATAAGTCCCAATAATGCTAACCTTACCGACTGGCATCAAATACCACCCCTTCCAGCCAGGTAGAGAACTGAAATCATGTCCCGTATTGAACCATAAACGGCTACCGGGTATGCCGTGGCTGGAGATAACACGTGTATGGCGTACCTGAGGGAGACGCCGTCAGAAGGCACCACTGCACTGTTGTCTGGCTTGCGAGCCACCCCTCACCTCACCGGTGTACTTGGTCTGGGAGCTGTGCCTCTGCAAACGGCTGCGCTGGTTTGGGAACCCATGTGATGGTGCGTGTGCACGCACAGGTCGTCCTGGGACCACGCCAAGAAGCAATCAGCTGTGCTGAGACCGGGGAACCCACGTGATGGTGCGTGTGCACGCACAGGTCATCCTGGGGCCGCGCCAAGCAGCAATCAGCTGTGCTGAGACCGGGGAATCTGTGTGCGGTGTATTCCGACATCTGACAACTGGATACCGCCCCTCCGTGGATGAATATCACCTGCTGTAGATGGAGACTCCTGTGTGCTCCATTCAAAAAACGTAGCATAAAGTGTAGAGAGGAAGGAATGGTCACTACTTCCTAGAGCACCAAACACAAGCGTGATGAATTAAAAGTTCTTTTATTGCAAAAAGCTGGACATCATGAAAAAAGCTCTGACGCGTTTCATCCCGTGCAAGGGACTTTATCAAAGATCTTTGATAAAGTCCCTTGCACGGGATGAAACGCGTCAGAGCTTTTTTCATGATGTCCAGCTTTTTGCAATAAAAGAACTTTTAATTCATCACGCTTGTGTTTGGTGCTCTAGGAAGTAGTGACCATTCCTTCCTCTCTACACTTTAAAATACTTTTGCAAATGGAGAAGGCATCAAAACTGGGTCATGTTTGCATAATGGGGGATTTTAATTATCCAGACATACTGTAGACTAGGCAATGAGATTAGCATTACAACAAAAGGAAACAGGTTTTGGGGGGTGCATAAAGACAATTATATGACTCAAATTATTGAGGAACCAACCAGGAGAGGGGCAGTACTGGATTTGGTCGTATCAAACAATGTAGAAGTAATAACAAATATTCAAGTCCTGGAACATTTGGGTAACAGTGATCATAACATGGTCTCATTTGAAATAAATTATCAAAAAAACAGATTACTTGGGTTCAACAAAGACCTTAAACTTTAGAAAGGCAGATTTTAATAAACTGAGGTCTAATCTACAAGTATTATACTGGGATGATGTTTTTGCAGGGAAAAATTTAGAAGATAAATGGGCAGTCGTATCAGAATTATAAGGAATGTAACAAAAATTGCAAAAGGGCTATTAAATTAGCAAAAATGGATAATGAAAAAAGGATTGCAATAGAAAGTAAGGTCAACCCTAAAAAGTTCTTTAAGTATCTTAATAACAAAAAAATGAGAAAATAAAATATTGGACCCTTTCAGTGTGAGATGGGTAGGCAGATTATTGGAGATAAGGAAAAAGCAGAGGTATTAAACACATTCTTTGCCTCTGTGTTTACCAGGGAAGAATCAAGTTCAAAAGTAGGCAGGAGGAAGCCACAACCTCCATATTAATAAATAATTGGTTAACTGAGGAAGAAGTTCATAAGCGACTTAAAAAAATTAAAGTATATAAGGCACCTGGCCCCGATGGCATACATCCAAGAGTTGTCAAGGAGTTAAACTCAGTAATAGCCAAACCATTATATTTAATATTCAAGGACTCCATTTCCACAGGCTCAGTACCACAAGATTGGCGTAAAGCAGATGTGGTGCCTATATTTAAAAAGGGAGATAGATCACAACCGGGGAATTACAGACCTGTAAGCCTGACTTCAATAGTGGGGAAACTTCTTGAAGGTTTAATACGGGATAATATTCAGGAATACCTAATTGAAAAAAAAAATATTAGTAATAGTCAGCATGGATTTATGAAGGTTAGATCATGCCAAACAAACCTTATTTGTTTCTTTGAGGAGGTAAGTAGGAATTTAGACCAGGGTAATGCAATTGATGTGGTCTACTTAGATTTTGCAAAGGCTTTTGATACGGTTTCACACAAGAGGTTGGTGTACAAAATAAAGCAAATTGGACTCAATAATAATATATGCACCTGGATTGAAAACTGGTTAAAGGACAGACAACAGAGGGTTGTCATAAATGGAACTTTTTCAGGTTGGGCTAAAGTCGAGAGGGGAGTACTTCAGGGATCGGTACTGGGACTCCTGGTTTTTTACTTGTTTATTAATGACCTTGAGGTCGGCATCGAGTGCAAAGTCTCCATCTTTGCTGAAGATACTAAATTGTGTAAGGTAGTAGAATCAGAGCAGGATGTAATTTCTCTTCAGAAGGACTTGGAGAGACTGGAAACGTGGGCAGGTAAATGGCAGATGAGGTTTAATACAGATAAATGTAAGGTTATGCATTTGGGATGCAAGAATAAAAAGGCGAATTACAAATTAAATGGGGATAAATTGGAGGAATCCTTGATAGAGAAGGATTTAGGAGTGCTGTAGACAGCAGGGTTAGCAATAGTGCCCAAAGTCATGCAGTAGCTGCAAAGGCAAACAAGATCTTATCTTGCATCAAACGGGCAATGGATGGAAGGGAAGTAAACATTATTATGCCCCTTTACAAAGCATTAGTAAGACCTCACCTTGAATATGGAGTACAATTTTGGGCACCAATCCTAAGAAAATACATTATGGAACTAGAGAAGAGAAGAGCCACCACATTAATAACGGGGATGGACAATCTAACTTATTAGGATAGGCTAGCTAAATTAGATTTATTTACATTAGAAAAGAGGTGTCTAAGAGGGGATATTATAACTATATACAAATATATTCAGGGACAATACAAGGAGCTTTCAAAAGAACTATTCATCCCACGGACAGTACAAAGGACTCGGGCCATCCCTCAAGGCTGGAGGAAAGGAGATTTCACCAGCAACAAAGGAACGGGTTCTTTACAGTAAGGGCAGTTAAAATGTGGAATTCATTACCCATGGAGACTGTGATGGCAGATACAATAGATTTATTCAAAAAAGTTTGGACATCTTTTTAGATAGGAAAGGTATACAGGGACATACCAAATAAGTATACATGGGAAATATGTTGATCCAGGGATTAATCCGATTGCCATTTCTTGGAGTCAGGAAGGAATTTATTTTTCCCCTTATGAGACATCATTGGATTATATGACTCTGGGGGGTTTTGTTTGCCTTCCTCTGGATCAATAAGTAAGTAGAGATAAAGGATAAAGTATCTGTTGTCTAAATTTAGCATAGGTTGAACTTGATGGACGTACGTCTTTTTTCAACCTCATCTGCTATGTAACTATGAGGTCAGTGGTCTAAGCACATAACTTGAAATCTTTTAAAAGGAATTTCACAGTCTTGTGCATAACTGGGAGTCTCTTAGAGAGAGATTCACAGCCTCGGTACACAGCTGGAAGTCTCTCAAAAATAGTTTTTCAGTCTCAGTACTGATCTGGAAGTCTCTCAGAAGGAGCTTCACACTCTCAACACAGTGCTAGAAGTCTCGTACCAGGAAATCCAGTCTCAGCACAGAGGTGTATAAATGAAAGGATGACTAAGAAAAGGGCAGCGTGTTATAGAGACTGTAAATAGAGTGAACAGAAACCTGAAAGAAGAGGTTTCATATCTGACTGATCAAGTCAATGAAGCAAATGAGAAGTTTCACAAACTAAAAAAGGTAGAGAAACAAATCCAACAAGGAAAGTTGGAATTGCAGTTAGCACTGAAAGTTGCAAAAGGCTCTTTTCAGCAGGAAAATAGCAAAACCCTATGTTTTCAATTAGAACTTTCTTAGATCAGAGCAGACTCTGAAAGAAAGAAGAGAAGCAGTCAAACACTTCAGCAATACTACAAAGCTCTTATCCAATGAAGATTGTAGAGAGAAAATTATCTGCTCAAATGCTCTGCAACGGTCGTCACACAGGCTGCCTACAGAGGAATGGAAGCTCATCAGCTTTATCGCCAAAATAAAGCAGTATGCCTTCTACAGTTAATATGGAAAATGCATTGACAAAGAAAAATATGAACATTTGAAGCAATGTGTAATTGTGGTCAAGTCAATTGTTTGATAGTATCTGCAGCAAAGATGCTACAGCAAAATGAAGGAAGTTGCTTGTATGATTATGTGCGGATATACTGTAGTTCCTAAATCACAACAAATCAAGCTGTGCATCGCTATGAACGCATCCACAGTACTGTCTCAGTGCTACAATCAGCCTGCCTCAACATTCAGGAAAGAAGAACCAAGTTAGGACTGAGAAGTAAAATACAAATCCAGTCATGTCCTATACACACGTGCCCCAAACTAGATTCATCATGATGACAATAGCGGCTATAACGATTGTCTTTGGCTAGAATGAGACAGAACTGTATCTGTGATCATGTCTCTAAAGATGTAACAATAGTTGTTGACTTATCTTTGCAAGGGAAAACGCAGAAGACTAGAGGTTTGCCAACTGCAAAAAAGAGAGGCCATGGGTAATGATTAGGTGTGAGGAGAACTACAACAAGATTGATGTATTGGAATTTAAGGATCCTGATTCAGGCGCAAATGACCGCTGAACTGAGAAGATGATCATGCTTTTTGTGTGTTAACCCATGATGGATAAGGAAGTGGTAGATTGGGGTCCCAAGTACTGTAGGAGCTTCAAAACAGTGCTACTATACCAGAGATACCCCGCTAGACATCACTTGGGACTTCTCCATGCATTGGAGAAGCGTAAAAACTGGATAAGTTAAGGAACTGAGAAAGAGAGGCCCAAGACTATGTCTGCCGACTGCCAAGAAGAGATGCCATGGGTTACAACCAGAGTTGAAGAAAACTCTGCCAAGGTTGAGCTTCCTGAGATCAATAATGCTGAGCCAGATGTCGGTGGTCACCCAAGTGACAGGGAAGAAAAGTTCACACAATATGTGAAAAAAACTAATTATCAAAGTTGGAAAAGAAGAGTTGGCAAAATGGAAAAATCAGCATGAGAGATACATCCTCTGCACAGTTGAGGATGCTAAGCACATCGTGGAAAGGCTGTACTTTGAAAAAGTTCTTTGCAAATGACTAAAGCATGCTGAATTAATGCATCTTCTTAAGAGTCACTGGTTATGTTCACTGTCTACAAGGTCTTGACAAGTGTCCTATTCAACCACGACTGCATATCTTAGTCACAAACTGATAAAGTTTGGTAGCTCACTCTCCCGCCATTCTCTTAGGAGCTAAATGTTTATCTCAAGAGAGTTGAGGGACAGGCTCTACCGATGGGGGAGGTTATGTGATAGTCTTTTCCCTGTCTAAATACTTGACACGAAATCCTGTCTCTAGCTGTTGAGTCCAACGGGAACAGTTTGAATGGGACTGCCAGGGACCCCCGCTGTGTTAATTCAATGGGCCATTAGTCTGTCTGCAGAAATGTCACTGGAATGTTGCAGCATGTACCCAGCATGTATCTGGGTCTTGTTGGTGATTGCCCCAGATTTTCCCAGGCAAATTTTAGAATAATCGTCGGCGCACCTGTATAACACACATTGTAAAAATACTAGACCTATATCTAAAACTCAGCCTTTATTAGCAATTAAAAAATCACTGAAAGAAGGGGCTCTCTGAAGTAAAGTTTGAAAGGTTTTAAGGATCCCCAGTCTTTGGGAAACATTGGTTGTCCAGGGACCAAGGTTTGACAACTACCAAAATAGACACAGCGGTGCTTTGAAGATTCTTACCATGTTTCTTTGTCATAGAATTGTAGATTTCTGTATTGCAGGTGTTTACACCAAGAAACTATTTGTTGGTGGCAATTTGTGGATGATTTAAAGTCCAATGTAATAGCTATGATACATTAGGGGAAAAGACCACAAAGGGTTTTTTTTTTTTTATTCCAAGGTATTCAGCAAACCCACATTTTATATCACAAATAATTTAGAAATAAGTAGAAATAGCTGTGTTACTCAGTTGCGATAGTGCAGAGTAAGTGAGTACTTCAATAATACTGTATGTGATACTGGTTTTTATTTGGACTAACAATTGATATTATAAGACAAGCTTTCGTGAGTTCTCCCTCTTCTTCAGGTCTGCAGTACTGATTTACAAAAATTGCTTCAATTTTACTGTGTTAAACTTTAAAAAATGTAATCTTTATAAATCAGTATTGCTTGACCTGAAGAAAGAGAACTCTCAAAAGCTTGTCATAATATCAATTGTTAGTCCAAATAAAATTGGTATCACCTAATACTGAATTACTTAATTTAGAAATACAAAGTTTATCATCTTAGAGAAACCCTACAATGTGTCCACTATACATTGGCAATATAATGGAGATCCACCTTTACCTGCACCTACGTAGCTTGACCCATTAGCAAGCTTCATGTTAAAAGGGATTACAATTACTGTATACTGTTCCCAAACAAAAAGTTAATTTTTTTTCTGGCAATAGAATTTTTACTTTATAAATCACAGAAACCCACTGTATAAACCAAACTGTAGTTATCAACAACTTTTTTTCCACATTAAAGTGTTAACATAAAACAGAGCTCGAAATTCACAAGGTAGATGATAAATCATAATTGGAAAATAAGATACAGCAGTTTCATAATATACATACATAATTTGCGGATTTGTATGAAGACCATGGCTTGGGTGAAATCAAACATAATTTACTATCATTTATAAATGGTATTTAATGATCCAGTGAAGAGTCGGTGAGTGTCCCCAGTATATAATTTTGAACCTATAAATATGTGTCTTCTAGTAAATAAACAAATATATAAATAAGCATATACTGTAGTATTCCGTGTAGTGATGACTGGTTACGACTGAAACATATTTTGTCAACTGACTGTTCATTCCTCTTTTTGTACTGTATATCAACTATTTCCCAAATGCACTATATGGGAAAGCTGAACCATTGCTAGCTGACCCATTGCTAGCACCACTCACAATCTGGTTTTTAATATACTTCATGTATTAGATATGTCTGTAATGCAGGCTTTAAAAAAACAGTTACCTGTAATTATAATCGATTCATTGTTCCCAGTACTTTTATGTGTAGTTTGCCAGTAAGCTTTTGATAGGAAAAATAAAATTGCTGGCAGCCTAAAATGTCAGTGTGATATCAGTCATTTCATTTAGTTTGGGAAATAAAATCGTTTTCTACAAAACCAAAAATGTATTAAATAGTGTGTTTGAAATACAGAAGAACTGAAGCATTGGAGAAGCTTTTTTTTTTATATATACAGTAGGTAGTAATACACGGTAGCTAAAAATATTGCATATCAATGTTTCCAGCAGGAAAAACAGTCTTCTTATTTTCTTGGAAATGTCAGAGGTGAGAAGTGTCAACTAATGAAGTCTCCAATTCTGTCAGAGCTGTCAAAATGCCTCAGTATCTCAATTCACTCAGAATAATTCAGTCGTTAACAATTTTCACCTGTGAATGTCACAGAGAAAATAAAATACAGAGATTTAATGTCCTGTAGGACAGACTGGAACTTGTACCCAAATGACCATTTCATGCAGTAGAGATCAAGGTCAACTATTAGTGATCCTGCCTGTTTTGTTGTTTTTTAAACCTCCCTTTTTTACATCATGGGGGTTCCTGGGGCTGATGCACAGGAATTACTTTCTGCTGACGGTATGGCATTTCTATACCATGCAGGCAAAACAAAATGGAGGTTTGAATCTTCAGCTTCAAGTGGACCACTAGGTTTATCCATTGCAGTTTCCTATTGGACCATGTGACATTGAAGATTTAAAAACTAGGAAGTAACTCTCCTACTTTTACCGATAAGTATTTTGGGAACTGGGTGGTCACTGCTCCTGAAAATAATGCGGTTTACCTAAAAAATAAAAAAGGGAAGGAGGTTTGCAAGGGGATTGTTGCTTTCATATACAGTACCTTGTTCTTTACAAACAAAATCATATAGGCAGCAAGTACTAGAGTGCTGCATTCCACACCACAGCGTGTCTCAGTTGGATTATATTACAGAACTATTTGGAATGATGTGTGTTAAAAATAAATATATATATATATATATATATATATATATATATATATATATACAGTACAGTATGTGTGTGCAAACCTACAAGAGTATCCCCAAAGTCACATTTTGTAATAAACAATATAATAAAAAATAATAACCTAATAAATACTTAAGACAACAATGAAACAATAATATGGAATGTATTATGTTTTTGTTGCTACTGTCGTTTGAATGAATATATAACCGTAACCTCTATTTCTTTGTTTTTCATTAATTTCTAGAATTTGAAACGCCTCTTGGGACGCCCTTGATTCCCAAGATATTTGTAGTTTTTTTGACGTGTACAGTAGATATTTCTAACTATTCTTGCCCGATGGAGGCAAAAAGGCCCCAATTTGCAAGAATACTTTTTTTTTATTGACTCAGGCGGTCAATAGAAAGCTGAAACATCATCGGAAATGATGTAATGGCTTTCTGTTGGTGATATTTGTAGTTATTTGTGTCAGAAACTGACACTAATTACTATACATATCTTGGCTCATGGTAGCCATGCCAACAGTGACGTGAATGGAAATTCTCCTGTTCTGATAGTGTTCAAAGAAAATAAAAAGATGTTCCCTAAAAGTCATTATGGCCCTTAGAGAGCTGGCCTCTTCTGTGTTCAGTGAATGTCATTAAGACAGCTTAAGGGTAATTTACTGTTTTTTTATATACTGTATACTGTATATTTATCAGTTACCCGTGTTTAAAATACTTTTTTTTTAAATTACTGTCAATGTGCTTATATTTGGCTTCCTTTATAAATTGCTGTAGTCGTTTTTGAGCAGGAGCACATACTTTCACATAAAAAAGTGGGCTCCTTTTATTAGGTCTCTGACATGATGCTGGAGGGACAAGCATCCTGTTTTGTAGAATATAACATCCTTCCCAAACTGCAAAGTTACATAGGGGACATATTCACAAATTAGTGGTGTCAATTGCTGTGCAGTAACAACGCTACCTAGTTTTTCTCTTAGTTTCTATTTTATTAAATGTAGATTACTCTGACAATGCACGCATTGCTGTACACGGAATTATGCAGGCACAAAGATAATCCCATAGCAATTAGGCAGGGGCAACATGACAGGGTGGGCCAGGTCCCTACTGGAGAGTGCAGGGGCTGGGTATTATGGCAGGGGAAGAGTGCTAGGGAGGATTATGGGTAGATGGCGGGTTCTGCCATCCGCATTGTGACAGCCAGAGGAAGCGGTCCCACCCTCCCTGAGATAATGTTGCTGTTTGATGAAAGTGTTGATTGTTATCTGTTTTATATGTCTAAAAAATGTGTTTTTCTAAAGGGTGAAGGAAACAAAGTTCAATTAAGAGTTACTGTGTAGTTATTGTAATGTGTAGGAAAATAAAAAGTGAAAATGTTGGAAAGATATTGTAATAATATATATATTTATATGTGTATGTGTACATATATATATATATATATATATATATATATATATATATATATATATATATATATATATATATATATATATATATATATATATACACATATGTATGGAAAAAAATAATTATTTCTTGTGTTTGTCACAACATGGTAGGCGGTTGTTTCAGGTTACAGACTGGACCCATAAATATGAAGCTGGGCATACATAATAATCGGTGTTTAGACTACATAGGACCACTGGTGGTAGAAGGGCCTCTCCCTACAGTAGGTGGGGTGAGGCTTTACGGGTGCTGTGGAAATAATTGTATACAATAAGCGCTAATGCTTCCCAATACTCCTTGTGTACAACACAAATAGGGATAAATAATAATAAAGTGTAAAATATAATACAATTTAAAAAAATCCAAAGAAATTTATCTTAATAGAAACCAAAAAACGTGTGTTGTGTCTGTCGGCCGACAGCAGCGGAGAGTCACGAGCCACAGCAATTCTGGAGGCTCTCGACATAGGGTACGGGCCAGTCTGGGGTTATAATCATTTGTGTTGTACTATTAATAAAAGCTGTGGCCTTTTTCTTCCAGCACAATCACTTGTCTTTGTTCCTCAGTAGGGTCCTATTGAGCATACCCCAATAATGAGCTACAGCCCTGAAGATTTTATGATCACATTTTTGGAGTCTGGGGAACAGAGAGATAAAGGTCCATATTTATTAAGCGGAGCTATTCCTAAAGATGCCTTGCAGCCCATTCAAATGTATCTTCTAGCACTGGAAGGTACATTATCGTATGGAATAATACTGTTTAGTAAAATGGGCCAAAAAGACTTGCCCAAAGTTATTAAGAGAGCTGATACTGGGATTTAAACCGGATTTACCCCATTCAATGGCAGAGATACTATTCACTACATTAGTGACATAGGGCCTCATACAGTAAGCCCCGATAAAATTTCTTCGGCATGGGTTGCCGATAAGCCTTTTTTTGGCGATTTGCCCTCGCAGTATTCAGTAGGGGCCGAATCCTTCCGATCCCTGCCGAATCACTGCGAAAGCAAAACTGCCTATGAGCCTGTGCCGATACAGCCTGGCTCCCGATAAGCCCTCCCATAGGCCTTTTGTGCCGATACATGTTTGCAGCAGAGAGAGACAAGCCGCTCTCATCTTTACAGCATCCCATATGCAACGTGCCCGCTATAAATATGGCGGCGACACTGGCACCGGTGCCCCAAACTGGGGCCTGTAACTCGGGAAGCCGGGGGTCTCTGAGCCACAAATTAATGCGTTACAGCTCAGAGGACCCCCTGCTCCCGCACAATATTATTAAAAATACATAAATGCTGCTTCATTACCATAGCGGATAGCCGCTAAGGCAATGAAGGGGTTAAGGCAGAATAGCATGTTTATTGGGGACATTTGCCCCCAATAAACATAGCAATAAACAACATACACCCCCTGTGTATTTAAAATACATAAACAACAATAAATACATTAAATACATATAGTACTCACCACCCATGTCCGGCTGCCACGATGAAGGCCATCCTCCTCTTCATCCTGGCCATGGCCCCCTCCGCTGCTGCAAAACAGACACAAGAATGAAAACATCCAAAGTAATATCCCCTAACCCCTTAATCACCATTGCGGTTATTAACCACTACAGTCATTAAGGGGTTAACCCACCCTCACCCACCACTTGGGACGCCTACATACCCTCCCCCACTAACCCCCCACCCCATGAGGCCTAACCACCCTCACCCACTACCCACAAGGGAGGCCTACCCACATACCGTTGGTTTACCCCCCCCCCAGTACCCACAATAAAAACAATACAGTGACCCACAATAAACATCATTATATTTAATAAATACATTACCCACCCCCTGTGCCCCCCCATAAATACAAAATTTATCCTTTTACAAACAGGGTTCATAACGCAGCCCCACGCGAGTCCCCGGTGAGCTGGCGGGGCTTCTGACATACCTACAGGGTACCCGCAGCCCTTTTCAAACAGGTTCTGGAGGCCTGCTGGTGGGTCCCGCCAGCACCATGGCCCCCAGGTGGTCTCCTTGGGTCACCGTGGGCCACAATTGGGTCCCCACGGTAGGCCCAAGGATGTCTGGGAGCCCCGGGTCAGACCCACAGGTTTCTACGGGGCCTCGGGTGGTTCCCATGGGGGTCTGGGGAACTCACGAGTGCTCACTACGGGTCCGCTGTGCCCCCACAGAAGTGGGACCACACATCTTCATCCCCGCACCTATGGGTCGGCGGTGCCCCCACAGATGTGAGGCCACTGCTTCATCCCCACAGACTACGGGTCTGCGGTGCCCCCACAGATGTAAGGCCACCGCTTCATCCCCGCATGTGTCACCCGTGGAACCACCAGCCTGGTACCTGTGAGATACCCGAGGAAACTACAGGTGGTCTCCAGAGGTCCCACGCAGAACCACGGAACAAACCCTGAATGTAAAAAAAATAAACCTGGCCTATACATTCAATACATACACCCCCCGCCCCCCAACACCTACAGTACAATAATGTGCAAAATAACTATTAACCAGATAGGGATAATAGATTATTTGCCCATTATTAAAAACATTAACTAGCATATTCAAATAAATTAAGTACTACTGACCTCATCAATAAGAAGTCTCCGTCGCCAGCAACATCCTTGTCTTGCCCACAAAATACATAGCTAAAACAACGCCAATACATTGCAATTGCATTCAGATATCATTTAACCCCTTAAACACCTTATCGGATAATAACCGCAAAGGTAATTAAGGGGTTAAGCCACACTGGCCCGATACCCACCCTTCACCCATGAATTTGTACAGTGGCTTCATCATGCAAATATATACATACATACATACATACATACATACATACATACATACATACATACATACATACATACATACATATACACACACATGATGAACCAATATACAAATAAATGTAGAAGGGTTAACAAAAACATGCTGTACTCCAAATAACACTTCTCCATACTCCATACTCCATTCTCCAATTGTGGCCATTACTATATTGTATGTGTTAAGGGGGGGGGGGGTATTTCTTTATAAGTATGTATGTGTTTAGACATTAATTTGGGGGGGCACATAATTGGTACTGTAGGCCTTATTTAGATATATTTATTTATTTATTTAGTGTGGGGCTGCTGTGTGTGATTATTTTTTATTGTAGGTAGCGGGGGTGGATGAAGGGGGTATTAGCCCCAACGGTGTTTGTTTTGGCCTTGCGGGGGGTAGTGGGAGGGCTTTACCCCTTCATGGCCGTAGCGGTATTAACTGCTACAGTCGTGAAGGGGTTAAGTGCACCCGCAACCCCCCCGCAAGTCCTAAACTCACACCCAGGGCCAAATACCCCTTCACCCACCCCCGCTACCCACAATAAAGCTGGCACGGTGGGTTAACCCCTTCATTGCCTTAGCGGTTAGCCGCTAAGGTAATGAAGTGGGCTGTACATGCCTTTTTCCTGCCTCTGATGCATGCTGGGGGTCTCTGCTGCGGGTATCAGCTCCGGAGTCCCCCGGCATCAATCACAGGCAAGAAAAAGGCCTGATTTTTTCTAAGTGTCGCCCTTGCCGATGCTTCTCCTCCACAAAATTGCCAGCTTTAGTTGGCGGGCAGGATTCCCGATAAACTCTTCAATCTCGGGTGCCGATCAGCACCGAAGAGCTGATCGGGGCTACCTGAATTCAGCCGGGTTCAAAAAGTGCCGATAAGTGGCTTATCGGCAGCCGGCTCCCGATAATTTTTTATCGGGAGGAAAAGTTGCCGATATTTCCCACTTATCGACACTTACTGAATCGGGAGGGCAAAAAATGCCGAAAAAAGCCTTATCAGCGCTTACTGCATAGAGCCCATAGTAACAAATACAATGACTTACTGACACACATACTGGAACACAAACAAACTCTGATTCGATTACTACAGCCCAGTCATGCTGCACAAGACTGAAGAGGAGCAGCCATGGCCCCCCGCAGCATGCCAAATAAATTCACACACGTGCAGGAAGATGCCCCTTGCAATTTACTGCTCTGATCCTCATATCTGGACTGATCTGTCATTTAGGTTTCCCTCTGCTATACTGTACGTATTGTTTCAGTCTACATTCCACTTCGTTTTATTTATTTGTTGTACTTTTTCTACCGCTAGGAGACTAAAGTAAACTATTCAATCAGAAATATAAGACCTAAGAGTGCCCATTTCATCCCTCTAATGATGTGGCTACATTTTGGATCTCTGAGGCAGCTGTATAAGAATATCCATGAGTGCCCATGCGATGCCTAATACTAACCAGCAAAAGATATCAATCCAATGAGAGACTCCAATCAATCTACTAGGGTTATACAAACTCCCAATCACCTCCCCATTAACCTTACTAGTAATCCTTTTACTCCTTCTCCCTCCCATTTCAGCTTATCCCACTTCTGAATATCTCCAGTCTGCCCTCAGGGTCACATGGCTCTGTACACTTGCCAATGAACTTATATTGAATGTACGTTTGTTTGTTGAAAGGAAGCTACGTTATTTTTAACTGTTTTGAATTTAAGATGAGAGTGAGTTTGCGAACAATCAAAAGGAAGACAGTTCCAGAGGTACCTGTAGTATTCAGTATGTGAAAAAGACCTATATCATGAAATAGAAGTATAAACAAGAGACATAGTTGAGAACTTTGAGTAGGATAAATATAACAACAATTTTAAGTTACTCAATTAATAGTTTAAAGACTGAAGACCTTTGAAAAAAAATAGTACAATGTTATACTTAATACAGACTTCTAAGGTTATCCAGCCAAGTTAGTTAAGACAAAGTAAATAGATACTAGGTGAGGTTAGTGTAGAAGCAGAATTTATAATGGATTACAAGGGTGAGAGTTGAGAGGCCATGAGGCCTGTTTGGAGGGGTTTACACTATTTGACAGTGAGGGGGTAACCAGTCTCTAAATAAAGGTTAAGCCCATTTTTGGTTGCCCCTGGTCCAAGTATAAGGGTTCAAGTGAGTTAGCTCTTGAGCCCAGTAACAATGTATGCTTTATATGTACTTTTGCATGTTTTTATCTTTACGGCCATGTCAGCGTGCAGGGATTGCTAGGTCATGAGTTTCAAGGGGGAGTTTGTGGGGGAATTGTTATCAGAATGTGACTTGGTAGTTGGGGTCCGGAGTTGTTGGTCCCCCTAAAAATGTACCCGGGAATTATGCCTGATTCTTGGATTCATGTAGGCACATTGTCCCGGCAATATCTCCCCTTGAAAACGCTTGCGCGACTTACCACTAAGGTTCCCTGCTTCAGCATAGCCCAGAAAGGTAAATGGGGCAAGGGATGAAAAGTGTCCTGTAACTAAAGGGGTACCTAGGTTAAGGGGGATACCCCAGTTAATGCACAGGTAGCCCAAGATCTGTATTGGGTTCTTGGTGCTCCAACCATAGATAAGGTTGTGAGGGGTCTCTTAGAGTACAGTCTAAGTCCAATTGACAGTGTGTGGAGAATACAGGCTTATAGGAATAAAATAATACTTTTCTATTTTATTCCCCAAACAAAGGACTTAAGGATGTATTAAAGTCTATTTTATTAATACATTGAAATGTACTGTTGTGCACTGTAATGAGCTGGGACTTTCAGAAATGATGTTCAGGGAGGCTGCCAGGGCTACCAAGTTGGTGCCTGTAAGTCTGCTGGACATTGGAGTTGAAAGTAACCAGAGGATGCCAGAGGTGTGAAAGCCATATGGGTGGATGTAAAGGGCTCAAGTACCCACGTAATGGTGAAAAATGGCAGACATCTGGTCTGGCATTTGTTCTGCCAGACCTGGTGGCGCCTGACCCAGCGGGTGGCAGGATGTAGCCAGGAACGGAAGTGACAAACTTGCGCATGTCCCTTGGGTATTTCAGATTTCCCGCTGAACCGGCTTTCTATACCTTCTTGGCTCTGATTGGCTACTGAGAAAATTCCCACGCGCTGATTGGCTGTAGTATTTGTGAATGAAACTCCAAATATTATAAGAAACGTCTGAGAAAATCAGGTGTGAGATTTCTAGCACTACAAGTGCCGGTGGGCTTTTTTAAAAATTGCTCTTGTACGAATAGCTTCGATTTCAAGCCAGGAAAGTCTGCCCGCCAGAGTCTAAGTCCCGTTTTTAGCTCTAGGTTCTTTTTAAGTTCTAATAATCAAATGTAGCGCTTGGCTGGGATTGCAAGCTGATTTTAGTTCTAGGAGTTTGGTACTAACACCCGGTCAAAAGGAGTCCAAGTTCTCAGAAGAGAAGGGAGTGGTGGCATGTGGAACTTCACGCCGATTTGGGAACCAGAGGATTTCGGACTAAGTCAGGGGAAAACTCTTATTTAGAGTTCCCTGCACCTAGAACAGTCTAGATTTTTACCCCAGAACCGCAGTAAATGTGCTTTTTGACTGTATTTTGTGTTTCACTCTGTATATGCCAATTTATGCGAATAAATTACAATTTATTTCATTATCTTGTTTTGCTCAATGCATGATCCTGGTAAAAAGGTGTAAACTGCCTGGTCTCTTAGTCAAAATAGGAGAGGGTAAGAGCATACATTACCATTTGAGCTGTAGCGTGACATGGGTGGATTCTAATAATTTCGTGAAATACTGCACCGACACACTTTATTCGAGCAAATGCCTGGTTTGTACCTGGCAGAAACCTGGAATCCGCCGCTGCTCACCTCTTGCATGCTTCGTTGCGTTTGCCTTCCCAGCCACGGTTCATGCCTGGCTGACGGGGGCCTGATCTGTTAAATGATAATGAGAATGATTTACTAGGCTGCGATGTTTCGATTGTCCACCAGATGGCATAAACTCATGACTTAAGTAATGTGTGGCCTTTGCAAGTTGTTTCGTTTCCAAAAAAAAGTTACTTTATCCCAGTACAGTATGCTATTGTGTAACTTGTCCTTGAGACTGAAGGAATAGTTGCAAAAAATGTATCAATTTAGGCTTTACATACAGTAATGTATTAAATAAAGACAAAGATCATTTTCACTTACACTATTCTACAGAGACATGAGTGTTCAAGTGGAGCCCGTGTTCCAAAAACCTGACAGAAGTTATGCTTATTTGATATGGGCCGCTATAAATGCAACAGAGGATAAGATGGCAACAGTTGTTCAAATTTATCAGTATTTTATCGAAAATTATGACTTTTACAGATTTTCGCCAACTCCTCATTTGTGGAAGCATGCAATAAGGAAAAGGTTATGTAGTGACCCCTGTTTTCACCGTATTGAGCCCCAATTTGTTGGAGGGTATTGGTGTGTGTCACAGGGTTTTTCCCGTATCTATGATAATGGAGGCGGCAAAAGGCGAAGGGTCGTGTTAAAACGAAATAAGAAGCGACAGTCCCTGCCAAGCAATGCGCCAGAACCAGAACCAGAACCAGCAGCAGCACCAGCTTATCATCATGGTCCCGCCGTCGGTGACAACTCTGAGATGGATTTCGCAGCCAGTTTTGATGAAGCTTGCATGTACCTAAGCGATTTCCCGCTGACTACAGGTGGGCTAGTCCCTCTGCAAAATGATGAAAGCTGGACTGGAAGTGGGCCGGCGCCAGCGCAAGCTGAATGGGAAATTTAGTACAATACTGTACAGTATGGTGAGTACTGTATTTTTGCCGTATTATTTTGGTGGGGCTGGCTGGGAACTTCTTTAGGGGGCTGACCATTACTGTACATTAAAACTTTTCATTTTGTTTTTCCTCAGAAAAGAAAACGGCTAATGGGGGGATTTCGATGGATTATATTGTACTGTATGCTGATGTTTTCCGGCCATACAGTATACTGTGTAATAAACCCGAATAAATAAAACTATGCATTTATTCTACAGTACATGTTCAGTAAATTACTGCACATACTGGGGGCGAGATGTGTTTGCAGCAGAGAGAGATTTAATAATATTGTACAGTGAGCAGGGGGTTCCCTGAGCCAGAAATTAATGATTAATGCTCAGGGAACCCCCCCCCCCCCTGCTCCTGATCAATATTATTAAAAATACGGAAAATTCTGCGTCATTACCATAGCGGATAGCCGCTAAGGCAATGAAGGGGTTAACCCACCGTGCCCGCTTTATTGTGTGTAGTGGGGATGGGTGAGGGGGGTATTTGGCCCTTGGTGTGAGTTTACGACTTGCGGGAGGGGGGGGGGGGTTGCGGGTGCACTTAACCCCTTCACGATCGTAGCAGTTAATACCGCTACGGTCATGAAGGGGTTAAGCCCTCCCGCTACCCCAACCCCCCCCCCCCCCCACAAGCCCTCCCCAACCATCGTTGGGGCGAATACCCCATTCACCCACCCTCCCGCTACCCACAATAAAAAAATACACACACACAGCAGCCGCCAAAAAATAAATAAATAAATGACAATAAATACATTTGAAATACATTTTTATTGATAGTGTAGATGTGCAGGGGGTCTCCGGAGCTGAACCGCGTTGGTTTTAGGTCTGGGGACCCCGTGCCCCCCGAGATACAGGCCCCTTTAGGGGGTGCCGGTAGCCCTCTGCTTGGTTTAAAGGTCCGATCACGTGATCGCGGCCTGTAAACCAAGCAGAGCAGAGGGATACCGGCACCCCCTAAAGGGGCCTGTATCTCGGGGGGCACGGGGTCCCCAGACCTAAAACCAACGCGGTTCAGCTCCGGAGACCCCCTGCACATCTACACTATCAATAAAAATGTATTTCAAATGTATTTATTGTCATTTATTTATTTATTTTTTGGCGGCTGCTGTGTGTGTGTATTTTTTTATTGTGGGTAGCGGGAGGGTGGGTGAATGGGGTATTCGCCCCAACGATGGTTGGGGAGGGCTTGCGGGGGGGGGGGGTTGGGGTAGCGGGAGGGCTTAACCCCTTCATGACCGTAGCGGTATTAACTGCTACGATCGTGAAGGGGTTAAGTGCACCCGCAACCCCCCCCCCTCCCGCAAGTCGTAAACTCACACCAAGGGCCAAATACCCCCCTCACCCATCCCCACTACACACAATAAAGCGGGCACGGTGGGTTAACCCCTTCATTGCCTTAGCGGCTATCCGCTATGGTAATGACGCAGCATTTTCCGTATTTTTAATAATATTGATCAGGAGCAGGGGGGGGGGTGTTCCCTGAGCATTAATCATTAATTTCTGGCTCAGGGAACCCCCTGCTCACTTTACAATATTATTAAAATAATGCTTCTTTACCATAGCGCATAGACGCTAAGGTAAAGAACGAGTGTTTATTTATACTGTATATTGTATGTGTTTTATTGATACTGTACATGTGCAGAGGGTCTCCAGAGCAGAAGCGCACAGGTTTCAGGTCTGGGGACCCCGTGCCCCCCGAGATACAGGCCCCTTTAGGGGGTGCCGGTATCCCTCTGCTCTGCTTGGTTTACAGGCCGCGATCACGTGATCGGACCTTTAAACCAAGCAGAGGGCTACCGGCACCCCCTAAAGGGGCCTGTATCTCGGGGGGCACGGGGTCCCCAGACCTAAAACCAACGCGGTTCAGCTCCGGAGACCCCCTGCACATCTACACTATCAATAAAAATGTATTTCAAATGTATTTATTGTCATTTATTTATTTATTTTTTGGCGGCTGCTGTGTGTGTGTATTTTTTTATTGTGGGTAGCGGGAGGGTGGGTGAATGGGGTATTCGCCCCAACGATGGTTGGGGAGGGCTTGCGGGGGGGGGGGGGGGGTTGGGGTAGCGGGAGGGCTTAACCCCTTCATGACCGTAGCGGTATTAACTGCTACGATCGTGAAGGGGTTAAGTGCACCCGCAACCCCCCCCCCCCTCCCGCAAGTCGTAAACTCACACCAAGGGCCAAATACCCCCCTCACCCATCCCCACTACACACAATAAAGCGGGCACGGTGGGTTAACCCCTTCATTGCCTTAGCGGCTATCCGCTATGGTAATGACGCAGCATTTTCCGTATTTTTAATAATATTGATCAGGAGCAGGGGGGGGGGGGTTCCCTGAGCATTAATCATTAATTTCTGGCTCAGGGAACCCCCTGCTCACTTTACAATATTATTAAAATAATGCTTCTTTACCATAGCGCATAGACGCTAAGGTAAAGAACGAGTGTTTATTTATACTGTATATTGTATGTGTTTTATTGATACTGTACATGTGCAGAGGGTCTCCAGAGCAGAAGCGCACAGGTTTCAGGTCTGGGGACCCCGTGCCCCCCGAGATACAGGCCCCTTTAGGGGGTGCCGGTATCCCTCTGCTCTGCTTGGTTTACAGGCCGCGGTCACGTGATCGGGGCTTTTAACGCAGAGCTGGATACCGGCACCCCCTAAAGGGGCCTGTATCTCGGGGGGCACGGGGTCCCCAGACCTAAAACCAACGCGGTTCAGCTCCGGAGACCCCCTGCACATCTACACTATCAATAAAAATGTATTTCAAATAATTTTTAATGTGTGGATGTTTGCGCAGAGAGAGAGCTGCGGATCTCTCTCTGCTGCAAACACATCTCGCCCCCGCCGCCCATACAGTAGTATCATTTATGTATGTGCATATACAGTACAGTACTGTACAGTACTGTATGTTAGGGCTTACAGGGGTTGTTGTTATACAGTACTGTATATATATATATACTGTATACTGCATTACAATTCATTATAGGGGACGGCTTCACAGAGAATAGCTCGCAAGCGCCACCATGTGTATTTTGACGGCATTGCAGTATTGTAACCAGCCGGAATAAAAAGCTTAAATTCCTGCCGGAAAATAACGCAATGCACTCTGGCTGAAAAATATCAGAAACCTGAATACACCCGAGTATACCCGAATTCGCGGGACTAGCCGTGCTCGAATAAAGTGTGTCGCCAGTGTATGAAACAACAAATATATATTCTATTTTTTGGACACCAAAAAAATCCTTTACATTTGTTATACTATATTATTAATGTTTTCTGAACTACATTTGTTTTATAACATCTTAAAAATGTTGCATATACAATCTCCTAAATGAGTTCACGAAATCTGTTTCTAAAGAACAATTATGTTTTATCCTTTGAATAGTGTTGGACTGTCAGTAAGAGTAGACGACACTGCCCTTTTGCATTTATAGCTAAACGCCATAATTGTATAGCATTGTTGCCCTCTAACCACTGAAACATCAGGTGTCTCTTTTTATTTCTAGTGTTAGAAATCTACAGTCGTTTGCTATGTTCCTGGGTATAAAGGAACACAAACTATATACATCTAATTGGTCCATTGGTCCATTGTTTGTGTCTTGAAATGTATTGCAACACACTGATACAAATATGCTGAATTTTTATAATAACACTGTATATACCTACAATATATATTACATTCCCCAAGATCTGCTTTGAGGGTAGAGAGCCTAAAGCACAGTGGTTTAGGTGTGCAGGAAATTATTTGTGTGATTGAAATGTTGGTTATGTGTTTTGCCTACACATTGTCATCAGTAGTTATAACCAATAATAGAATCTTTTTTCAAAGGAGGATATTCAACATTAATGTCTTAAGAGAGTGTGGAGTTGATGGTATTAGGGATTTGTAGTGGAGCTATAAGGGCCTATTCTAGTAGCTTTGATAAGTGACTAATTGAGACTTTTGGGCACTTCTCAAACGAGTTTGCATGTGTAGCTATTCTGAAACATCTGATTACATGCCAATCTCGCTTGAGAAGTGCTTCTTCGCAATCGGTCAAGCTCCCGTGCAGGAGCTCAAAAAATGCTCAAATTGTTATTTTTTGGAAATCGAGCTATTCTAGTAGCTCCAAGATTCACATTACGGTTTCAACTCGCAAGCAACTCACACATTTTCAAGTCTTGCAAATAATTTTCTACTGCATCAGATTGAAGCTGGGTGTCTCCAGAGCTAACCCGCATTAATATCAGCTTTGGAGACCCCCTGCTTCAATCCTATGTAATAAAAAAACATTTACAGGCAGCTTCATTACCTTAGCGGCTAAGGCAATGTAATTATGTACTGTATGTATCGTGATACCATCACTGTCCTCTAGGATCTTAATGGGGCAGCAATAGGACTTTTGCAGCACAGAGAGTTATTTCCTCAAAGGGAAAAGCAGCAATTGAAGCTAATCAGCCTGGTTTGAATGAGGAAGTGTTTTAAAAGACTGAAAGCTGCCAGAGAGAGAGACTTTTTCCCCCGGAGAAGGGGGGGGAGATAGGAGTGGCCCCCAGCTGCAGAAGCTGGTTACAGAGGGACCTACAAGGAGTTTCTCTGGGCTCAGGTGGGCCAAGTTCCCTAAGAAGGAAAGGACACAAGGCCTGTGCTGAAGCAGGGACGTCTGCTCCCGAGCACTGACAAACAGAAGCAAAACCCCTTTGTTATATACAAAGGGTATATACAAAGACTGTGTAGATTGTTGGATATGCCAGGGCATGTTTTAGCTGGAAACCAGTATAGTTGGCCAGTGGTCTTTAGACAGGGCTGAAGAAAAGTCAGTTAGTTTCCCTAACGGGAATAGGACTTGATTTTATTATTTGGTTTTCTTAAAGGGACAGTGGGCCTGTTGTATGATTTAATCCCTGTAAATAAACCCCTGCATAGAAAATAAATTGGTTCCGGACTTATATTGGGCCAAAAGAGACTGCAACGTGGTGTGGGCATCACAATATGTCTTTATTTATGTAGCGCCATTAATGCACATAGCGCTTCACAACAGTAATACACGTGACAGTCATATAAATATGAAATAATACAAATAACACAAAGTGAAGAAGTGCTTCAGACATAAATGTAACATTTAGGAAAAGGAGTCACTGCTCCAAAGAGCTTACAATCTAATTGGTAGGTAGGAAGAATGTATAGAGACAGTAGGAGGGCGTTCTGGTAAGTGCGTCTGCAAGGGGCTACGGTTTATGTATGAGGTGTATAGTATCAGCCACGGAGCTACTCATATGCTTCGTTAAGCAGGTGCGTTTTAATGTGGGTCTTAAAGGTGGATAGAGAGGGTGCTAGTTGATATTGAGAGGAAGGACATTCCAGAGGTGTGGGGCAGTTAGTGAGAAAGGTTTAAGGCTATTGAGGGCATTAGATACAAAAGGGGTAGAGAGAAGACATCCTTGGGCAGAACGCAAGGGTCATCATTATATGTAGGTCAGAGATATATTTAAGACGCATTACGATGGTCCAATCACTATATCTTCTATGGATTAGAAGATAGACCATGAGGGTCACATAATGATTCATTTGGAGAAGTACATTTCTTCCAGTTGATCAACAGACTGACTTGTATCAATAATTGTTTAATTAAAGGGCCTATGCTAGGTCAAATGATCTATTTTAAACTAACAATGTCATCTGTTTAGAGAATGGGTTTATTGCTTACACTTATTATTTTGGCAAATCTAAAGTATTATAGGCATTTACTGAAAGAGACCGGCTCCAGGGCATTCACAAACTGATCGTAATCACTTGCTTGATCAAACAAAATGAAAAATTGTGGTCCCAATGTAGAAAAAGTGAAAAATCTTTATTGCAGCATACAAAAGTGAACAGTATAAAACCTCCCACGCATTTCAACCAATGTTGGGACCACAGTTTTTCATTTTGTTTGATCAAGCAAGTGATTAGGATCAGTTTGTCAATGCCCTGGAGCCTGTCTCTTTCTGTGCCTGCATTTGGTCTCTGGGGAGAGGGAGGAGCTTACACTGCAGACGTGCAGTGCTACTGATTGCAGGAGTTGGAAGCAGGAGCACAGAGTGGAGCACACAGGGAGCTGTGAGAGATGGTTTCCCCATTGTCTGACCCACCGTGGGAGCTCTGAATGGACCATATGCAGAGCATTGTGAGGTTGGTTTTTCCCTTTGCCTGACCCACCGTGGGAGACCTGTGTTGGATATACATCTAGCAGTGAGAGGTGTTTTCCCCACTGCCTGAACCTGTGAATACTTTCATGCTTTCTGCATCATTGCACTGTTTCTTTGCGAGGGTTTCAACGGATGATATAGAGGACTTATACTGCCCCCTTTTCTCTACCCCACCTCCTCCCCTTGTATGTCGCCTATTTGATTATGCTCCCCATGTACTCTCCCCCCTTCTGATTCCCACTGATAACACAGATCCTGTTCCATTCCATCTAACCTGGAGCACATGGCATATTTCTACATTAATAGGCATTTACTCCCTGAACATGAGTCCCACAACCGGCTCTTTCAATAACCCGCTCTCGCAAGAGCACGAGCAGCATCACAGCGAGTCAGTCAGTAGGATGCCATTAGGAGGGAAGAGAGGCAGTGCCAGTAATTCAGCGGCTACAGGAAAACCTGCAGGCACCAACTGGTTTGTATAAGCCATACCGAGGAATCCAGATGCATTAGCTGGAGAAGAGAGATAGCCACCCCCAACGAAGATTTACAATTTATTGTGCAAGACTTACATCCTGTAAGTAGAATTTCCATTTTTTGCCAGCGTGTGGAGTGGATACTATGACAGTGATATTTATGTGATTGTTTTTAATGTCTATTAAATGCACTTTTTTCATCTTACTTTCTTGAGTATTTCCTACCTCTGAGGATTTCAATATTCACTAACCCAAAGGTTAAATATTGTTCATATCATATAGCATCACACTATGGGGCCTATGCACTAAGGGCTGATAAGCCACATATCAAGGCCTTTTCGCAAAAAAACCTAATGCTATTCAGTAAGCCCTGAAAAGTCAGTGATAAAAGCCCTTTTCAGCAAAAAAAAAATTCTGAGTAGCCCTGATTAGCTTATTGAGGCTAATCACTGCTCTAGAATAGAGATTTCCTCTCAAAATCCTCCCGCTTGGAAAAGTTGGCATGAAGGTGGTGAGAAACTGCTGATAAACGGCGAGAGGGGACTTAGAAAAAAAAAAAAGCATTTTTCCTGCATTGGGATGATACTAGCAGTCTCCGGAGCTGATACCCATTAATATCAGCACCGGAGGTCCCCGGCATGAATCCAATGCAACAAAAATGCATTTAAAGGCAACATTATTACCTTAGCGACTAACCCCTAAGACAATGAAGGGGTTAAAGAACAACAGCAGATTTATTGGGGCAGAGCGGGTGAGTGAAACGGGTACTTGGCCCTTCACTCATCCCCTATGCCCCCAATAAACATTACAATATGTACTAACCACCAATACACAACCCACTCACCCCCTGTGTCCCCACATAAAAATATTTTTAAAAAAGTATACACAGGATTGATACTAGAGGCTGACAGGGTTCCCTGTGAGTGTCTGTGGGCCTCCAAGTGGTCCCTGCAGGTGTCTGGGGGCCTCCAGGTGGTCACCGCAGGTGTCTGGAGGCCTTCTGGTGGTCCCTGTGGGTGTCGGGAGGGCCCTCGGGTGGTCCCCATGGGTCCCCGCTGGCCTGCAGTACCAATCATGTTGCAAAAAACAAAATGTGGAAAACATTGCAATAAATACACATCCCTCTCCCCCAACACATACAGTACAGTAATGGGCAAAATATATTTATTTGCCCATTATTAAAGCAAATATTAGTCAGCAAGCATAAATAAAGTAAATAAACCTTTCTACTTACCCCTGCCATCATGAAGGGCATCCTCATCAGCATAATGCAGGGCCATGTCCTCCGTTTGGATGGACAGATTACGCTAAGCGCAGAAACAAAGAATGAGAGAAAACAAAAATATTAACCAATTAATACCTTGTCTGATTAAGGGGATGGGGAAGGAGGGAAGGGATGGAGTGATAGGTGGTGATTGGTAATAGTGAATTAAATATCAATATTAACACTCACACGGTCATGTGTGAGTGACTGCTAAAATAGCAGCTTTTGGCCTCTTGATTAATCCTTGATCCACTTCTCTGGTTCTTCCTGTAAGAACTGGATCACTTTGTGATACATTCAGACAATTTGCTCCGGTCAAAATCCTGCCTTGAAAACGCTTGCGCGACTCACCCCTAGGATTCCCTGCTTCAGCGCAGACCAGAAAGGTAAATGGGGCATAAGGATGTGAGGTATCCCTGGAATGGTAAAGGGGTGCCTAGTATAAGAGGGGATTCCCAGATCACACAGAACCTGGTATAGGGGTTCTGGGGGTACTCCAACAATACATAAGGTTGTGAGATGTTTTTAAAGCTAAGTCCGGTTTACAGTGTGTGGGGGATATGGCTTGTTGGAATAACAGTACAGATTCTCATCCTATCCCCCATAACCAGAAGACTTAGAAAGTATAACCGTGTAATGTATATTTTATTAAACAGGTATGTTTAAAGTGTATAAATGCTTGTGCACGGTATACACTACCGACACACTTTATTGAAGTGTGGTCGGTACCGCAAGCCGGGAAATCTCCCGGCTTGCTAGTGGCCGCCCCTCGGCGTGCCGCGCGTCATAGACGCGCGGTCACGCGTCATCGGGAGCGTGCGCCCCCTGCACGCGTGTCCAGGGGCTCCCCGAGGGAGCCCTGGTGTCCCGCGATCGCGGGACAGCGGCAGGGGGTTCCGGGGGACCCGGCGGACCCGGCAGCGGTAGGGAGAGCGCCCCGATCGGAGGGCGCTCTTCCGCTGCTTCGGCGCGCGCCCGTCACACTCGGGCGCGCGCCAGGCTACTGCTGCGGCACAGAACGGGCAAATGCTCGAATAAACTGTGCCGCAGCAGTATGAGCTGGAGACTTCCAAGTCCACGGTTCCGAGAGACCATGTGGCTACCAAGCTTGGTGCCATAAATCTGCTCGGGTCCCGGACATGAAAGCCTCACAGGTTGCCAGGTGTGAAAGCCATTTGGGCAGCAGAATTAGCTTCAAGTACCCATGTCCTGGATGAATGGAAGCCATCGGACCACCATTTGCCCCAGCCCAGACTGTGAGGAGCCTAACTCCACAGGTGGCTTCTGCCTGACAAGTGACAGAGGTGCCAGGTTGGCATTTTGTCATGGGAGACCAGGTACTTACACATTTATACCAGGATCATTTAATTGAGCAAAGCCAAAGAGTAAAATAAAATGTGATTTATTCTTTTGAAACAGGCAAACACACATTGGATTACAATAGGCAGAATAAAATACACTTACTGGGGGTTTAGGGTTGAAACACTGATTTTCCTGATTGAAATAAAGTCTTTAAATTGTCTGTTGGTTGACCGGGTCTTAGCCCGGAAATTTCTGGAGCTCAAATCGGCATGAGCCTCCAGCAGCTTCCGCACTTTCCACTCCAAATGGTGCTGAAAGTGGGACTTGGAAACTGTTCTGCTTAAAGTCCTGTAGCTGTTTCCTTGCTGTCTTTGCATGGCTTCTTTGGGTCGGTCCGACCCCTCCGTGAAGGTTAAACACTTTGGACAAATACACAAAAGACACAGCGCACAACGCTCATAGTGCATTAAAAATTATATTAAAACAACCATCAGATAAGTATTGTGCGTACATCAAAAAGAAATTAAACAAGCATGTCAGGGGTTATGTTACCCGTGCACCAGACAGAATGCCAGATCAGAAGTCGTCAATGGTGGTAGAAGCAGTTCCTTGATCTCCCGATTCCAAGTGGGGGTATATGGAGTCCTGAGACCCCACACACATGGGTAAAGAGTCCAACAAGTTCGTGGTGCTCACGGGAGGTATCGCCGCATCAAACGGATCTCCACGATGGCTGGATGAATTCTCACAGCCCTCCGTTCCGGCACTTCCGGGTTGATGACGTCACTGGAAGGTGACACTGCAACTCGCGTCGCAATCTTCCCTCCGGTAGCCGAGTGAGCCCACAGTGATAGGGCAAGGTATACACTAGAATAAATAGCACTTATCCAACGCGTTTCGAAACCTTACAGTTTCTTCATTCATCACTATGAGCGTTGTGCGCTGTGTCTTTTGTGTATTGGTCTAAACTTCTAGGGGGTGTTCTGAGCCATCCCTGGTTTCACAGCTCCAGATGCTCCATTTTATCTAGTGTCCACAAGGTCACGTATTCAATTATATTTTTCACTGATTATCACTTCACGTTGTGTATTGATTGTGGTTGCGCACTATATATTCTTTCACCTATACACACTTTGGACCTTGGAATCACAGGTTGGATCATTGCTCTGATCTCTTCGGAATGTGCTTTCTGGGCTGGCTACTAACTTTTTTATAACATTTGCAAAGTCAGTCCCACAGCATTACTGCCAACCCACAAGCGTGGGAACTTTACTGCTAGCCATTCACATGTTTGCCAGTCCTGTGAAGACTGGCACCTGTGCTTCAGCATGGCAAACGAGCATGTGTGAAAATTGCCATCTTGCCTACCTCTAAGTCTAGGCAAGGCCAGGTACTTCTCATTCTAGGGAAGTGACTACTTGCCCAGATGGCATGCAATCCTGCCAGGACTTGGACACTTAACGCAGTTATCCTGTTTAGATGGCTTTCACACCTCTGCCAGCATGTGTGACTTTGATTTACGGACTCAGAATCAGACTTGATGGCTCCACACCCTAGTAGCCATAAGCCCCCCTCTGAGTCTTGCAGGACAAAGACCCAGCTTATGTTACAGTACAAAGGTACAGTATATAACATTTTAAAACATACTAGCTTTAATAAACTATACTTTTCTACTCTTTATTAAAATGTGCTAAGTCTATTTGGGGTGAGAGATAGAGTGAAAACTGTAACTGTTTTTCCCCACAAGCCATTTCTCTGACACTCAATAAATAAATGTCTTATATTAATGAAAATCTGCTCAGATTTATAAATGGCTGGAGCCTCACCTGAACCCCTATACCAGAGACAGGCAAACATACTAAAATGCTTGACACACTTTATTAGAAATCCCCTAAGTCTTTTTGGTGGGAGGGATGGAATGGGAATCAAACTGTTTTTCCCCACAAGCCGCATCCCTGACACTCTGCAAATGTAGACTTTTAACTTCACTTTTAACATTCTCACAGCCTTATCTCTGGCTAGAGAACCCCCAAAACATTTATACTAGGTTTAGGGGGTCTGGGCAAACACTGGGCATCCCCTCATTACACTGGGGAGCCCGGTACAGGTATAGGGATACCTTACCCCCCAGTGCCCATTTTACTCTCTGGTCTGTGCTGAAGCAGGCAGACTAGCGGTAAGCTGTAACAACGCTTTCATGATAGGGTTTTGACCGCAGCACTGTGCTTCACTGTAGCCGGGAATCTAACTTGAATCCCGGGTACATTTGGGGGGTTTACAGTAAATTTGGAACCCCGCTACATAGACGCAATCTGAAAGAAGTTTCTCCGTCAAACCTACCCTGAAACTCACACCCTGGTCGTTTCAACTTGCTAGCACTCCTGGAAAGGGTAAAACATTAAAAAAAATCGCAATTGTTGCATATTTCATTACATGGTACAGTAATGGATGCACAATACATGGGTCTAAGAGCTGACACTCTGGGACCCCCAAAACACAGTTCAGGGGTAACCAAGTGGGTGTTTCCTTTAATATAAAGAGCTCTGATAGACTGGTAGGATTCTTGCCACACTCGGATTGGCTGTAGTATTTAATGAGTGAACTTTTTAAAACTATATGAAACCCTCAGCCAATCCAGAGGAGAGATTCTAAGTGCCAGAACAGCAATGGCATATTTGAAATGACTTAAAGAGGCCCTTGGAGAAATAGCAGCGAGTTGGCTTCAGAAATCTCAAGGCGAGAAATTTTCTAAGTCCCACTTTTCGGGGGCTAAATTCTGAGAATAGAACATAGCAGTCACAGCTAGGATTGCAAGCCAAAGATTTCAGCATCTCCAGAAGAAAGAGAGCGGTGGCATCAGGAACTTCATGCCGATTTGAGTTCCAGGACATTTTGGCCAAGTCCGGGTCAACCTAAAGACTTTGTTGTATGTTCTAGTTTACCTAGGAAAGTCTAGTTTTTTTTTTAGCCCACACCCCCAGTAACTGTGTTTTCTTCTGTATTTTGTAATCCACTGTGTGTACGTCTGTTTCAGGGAAATAAATGACAATGTGTTTTACTAACTTGTTTTGCTCAGTGAATGATCCCGGTAAAAAGGTGTAAATACTGGTCTCCCGTGACAATGGGGCAGTAAGTGAGAAAGGTTGAAGGCTGGAGAGGGCTTTAGATACAAAAGTGGTAGAGAGAAGACATCCTTGAACAGAACGCAAGAGTCTGCATGGTGTATAGCAAGAAATTAGGGCTGAGATGTAAGGAGGAATAGAAGAATGTAAAGCCTTAAAAGTGAGGAAGAGAATTGAGTTTGTGATACAGAATTTGATAGGAAGCCAGGAGAAGAATTTCAGCAGTGGAAGGGGTTAAATGGCAGTGCCTTGTTTATTGGGGATAGAGGGGGTGGGTGAAGGTGGTATTTGGGCCTGGTTGGTGTTAGCCTACCAGGAGGGTTGCAGGAGTTAACCTCTTCATTACCTTAGCAGTTATTATTAAAGGTATCGCTTAATCCTGGCATGGCTAAGTACTTTAATTTACTTAATTCTGACTGGATAATGTTTTATTTTTTATGGGCAAATGAGCCATTATCCAGATCTGGATAACAGGTATTTTGCCCATTACTGTACTGTTTGTTTTGGGGGTGGTTGTTGGGGGTAGAGAAGGTTAGTATTAGGGTGTCAATTCATTGCTATTTGGGTTATCTATATCAGGGGTGCACAAACTTCCTGCACTGTGCCTCCCCTGCCTGCTCTCCCCCTATGTCACCCCCCCCTGCGGAGTCAAATGATGCCTCGGGGTCATGTGGTCACGTGACGTGACCCACCGCATCATTTGATACCACGTCTCCATGGCAACGGGTGTCAAATGACATCACATCACACGGCCCGTGGCATCATTTGACTCCATGTTGTCATGGAGATGATTGGACACGGAAGCCAGGTAAGTGAGCCGCCCCCCTCAATGTCTCGGTGGGCATGCCCCCCTATTTTGCGTACCGCTGATCTATATTCCTATTGAGGGCATAGGTAACCACAACTAGTATTGCTGTTTGTATTGTATTTTAATGTTTATTGCTGGTAGAACGGGTGGAGGATGACATTGCCCCAGAGTGGGTGGTTAGACCTCTGAGGTGGGTAGCGGGAGGGTTAACACCTTCATTACTTGGCGGTAGTAACCGCTAAGGTAATGAATGAGTTAACTCCTTCCTTAACCTTAGGTAGCTAGTAGAGAAGGAGAAAAACTGGAAGAGCACTACTGTAGGTATAAAAAAAAGTAGAAAGGAGGGTGCTTATCCCATTAAAAGATTATTTATTGGTCACTGAAAAACAGGGCAATGGAGAGCCCTACCAACGTTTCACGCTTCACAGAGCGCTTTCTCAAGCGCTTTCTCTTATTTAGGGCTCTCCATTGCCCTGTTTTTCCATGACCAATAAATAATTTTTTATGGGATACACACCCTCCTTTCTACTTTTTTGATACCTACAATAGTGCTCTTCCAGTTTTTCTCCTTCTCTACTAGCCTACCCCTTGGACGGAAGCACACCTGGGGACCCCTCACCTTAGGGTCGCATGGACTGTGCAGCACTTAGAGTGAGTCAATCGCTTGCTACATGTTTTCCTGTTCAGGACTTTATTTAGACAATTGGTACGTTATAGGGTGTTATTATGCTCAATCTTCCTGCTGTTATTGTTAACAACAGCGTCACTTATTAGTGAGCTTACCATCCGGGATTGCAACCCAGTACCTGGCTTCTATCAAGTTTATGTTTAGGGGTCCCCCCTACAGGTATCTGGTTATTCATTCATTCATTTATCCTACTGTTGGGGTATTTAGCATTACGCAATAACATGGTTAACCTTAGGTAGGTCTAACTATCCCATCCTGGGAAAACTACCCCCTCTACCCCCAACAAATCAGGTACTCTAGTTTAACCCCTTCATTACCTTAGTGGCTAGCCGCTAAGGTAATGAAGTTGTTTTGGATTTATTTTAATAACACCGTATTGAAGCAGGGGGTCTCCGGAGCTGAATCGTATTCATTTCAGCCTCGGAGACCCACTGCTTCATGACTTACACGCCCCTCAAAGTATCTCCACAAAGTTTAAACCTTCAGGGCACATGATGCGGGAAATGGAAACAATGCAGGGAGATACTGGCACCACATACCGGGGCTTGTAACTCGGGAAGCAGGGGGTCCTTGAGGCTGAAATGAATGCAGTTCAGCTTCAGAGACCCCCTGCTTCAATACTGTGTTATTAAAATGAAATAAAAACAGTGCGATTGCCTGGAAGAGTTGTAAAGGGTGATGCAGCTCTCTCTGTGCAGTTCTTACAGACTGCGGGCAGATCGCAGCGGTAGGACTTAGAAAAAGGCTGAGATAAGAACACTGCTATCCCGAGCGGGTTGGCATTTTCCAACCTCACGGTTTCTGACTTGTGATAACTCTTTCTTAATACTGTGATAACACAAATGTCAGACCATGAGGTAGGGTCATGCCAAAAGTTCGATTTTGCAGTGATAACATCAAAGCTACTTGAATAGACCCAATTGAGTCATATTGTTTGAAGATGTCTTCTTTCTGTAACAAAAAAAAAACGAATGTAATTATATTTCGTAAAGGAATACTATTCATTATTTGTTTTTGACTTAGATGCTTAGAGGGTTATTTGTAAAACTGTGATAGTGCTGATCATGTATTTAGTTCACATGTCTCGAGGTCTGCCCTGTTCCTTTCATCATACACCCTTGAACGATTAACCCTTTTCCATTCCCATTGCTTGCATTGAAGTGGCCTCAAGTAACAAAACCTCAAGATTAAAATCTTTGAGAAACTGTTTCTGTTCCTTTTGAGAGTTTTACTGTACATTTACAGTATTGCATAACTTTTTGCTGGAAATAAATGTTAAGCAGATATTGTATGTTCTTTCCATAGATGTATGATCCTAATGCATATTTACCAACTTAATAGTTGTAGTAGCAGAAGTTCTTGTGTGAATCATTTTTATTGGAAACATTGATATGGGTTTCACTATGTATGAATTGTTTAGATCTGTGTTATCTTTTCTTCCGTTCAATGATCTGCAAATCTCTTCACATCAAAAGGGTTTCACTATGTATGAATTGTTTAGATCTGTGTTATCTTTTCTTCCGTTCAATGATCTGCAAATCTCTTCACATCAAAAGAACATAATAATTAAAATAACTGTACTGTAACTAGAGCATTGTTGAATACTTTTGGGCAAATTACAAGTTAGAGAACTATAAAAACTACTACTATAGAAATGCTGTAGATGGCAAGATTTTTGTGTTGTTTTTATAGAATATGCCTTTAAAAATTAAGGGGAAGCGTGGCACTATTTAAGAAATTGACTAGAAAGATAGATCAAACCGTTTTTTATGAAAAGATACAGCCAATGATGTGTATTCCAGTAGAGAATACTATGTTGGATTTTCTTTTGCTTTGACATTACTTTTTGTAATTTTTCAAATACATTTAATTTGTTTTTGTTTTCTCTTTTTTTTTTTACCCATTTAGTGGCTGCTTTATATTATTATTAAAGCATCAGTATTCCCAGAATCCCTTGCTGCAGTGGAAGCACTGTATGCTAAGAGATAATGGTGAAAAGCAGGGTTGCAGGCCTGCCTGAGACATGCGAATGTGCTCACAAGTGATTTTTCATTTGCTGTATGCTATACATATGGTGGAGGTTTTTTGACCCTTTTTTACCCACCATAACTTATTTAAGTTGTGTATTAATGAAAATCATTAATTAGTTTGAATTTGTTTCAACACAAAAATGATATCCAAATTTAAACAAAGTTGAACCGAACAACATTTTATTTATTTCAAGCTCATAACTTAAATGCTCAAGAAGTATTTTACAGCATGTGGCAGTTTTATTTAATGTGTTATGAACTTTCCATTCATAAGTTTACGTTTTTAGCGATGTTGCCCATGAGGAGAATATTAAGTGATCAATAATGGGATATGGGAACATGTAAAAATGAGTGTGACTATTCAGGTTACTGACATTAAAAAATCAGGAAGACATTTGAAGCGGCTGTTCCTTTTACTTAGTCCTTCTCTAAGAAATGTTTATGTCAGATCAACACTAGTAATGCATTCACAAAAAAACATTCAAGTTTCACACACCAAGCAGGAAGTATATGCAAACAGGAACAGTCTTTATTGATACACCACAACACAGCAGTGGTCTGATCAATCACAGCTTCTCAGGTCACCTACAGTATCCACTGGATGATGGTCCCTTGACAACCACTACAGGTCTGTCTCTCTGAATCTCTGTCTCTCTTCCACCTGGAATCTTACCTGATCCACAGTCCCTCAAGGTACTATACAGGAGTGGAGGTTTTTCCTACCTATCTTCCGATGTCTCCCATGTGAAACTTGAGACTCATGTCCAGACAGATATCTGGAAGAAAGCAGTATAGGTTATTTTGGTGTAGGTATACGGCAGTTAAGATAAGTCAGAGAGAGTGGGTTATAGAGAGAGAGAGAGAGAGAGAGAGAGAGAGACAGACACACACTGGGAGGGGGGCAGTCACACACACACACACTGGAAGGGAACAGTCACACACACACACACACTGGAAGGGAGCAGTCACACACACACTGGGGGGGGGGCAGTCAGACACACACTGGGAGGGGGCAGTCACACACACACACACACACACACACACACACACACACACACACACACACACACACACACACACACACACACACACACACACACACACACACACACACACACACACACACACACACACTGGGAGGAAGCAGTCACACACACACACACACTGGGAGGGGGCAGTCACACACACACTGGGAGGGAGCAGTCACACACACTGGGAGGGAGCAGTCACACACACTGGGAGGGGGCAGACACACACACACACACACACACACACACACACACACACTGGGAGGGGGCAGTGACACACACAAAGACTGGGAGGGGGCAGTCACACACACACACACACACACACACACACACACACACACACACACACACACACACACACACACACGCACACACACGCACACACACACACACACTGGGAGGGGGAACAGAAACACACACACATACACTGGGAGGGGGCAGTCACACACACACACACACACTGGGAGGGGGCAGTCACACACACACGGATAGGGGCAGTCACACACACACACACACACACACACGGAGAGGGGCAGTCACACACACACACACACACACACACACACTGGGAGGGGGCACACACACGCACACACACACACTGGGAGTGGGGCACACACACACACTGGGTGGTGGGCAGTCACACACACACACACACACACACATACACTGGGAGGGGGCAGTCACACACACTGGTAGGACACACGCACATTCTACCATGTGCTCTTCTCAGCTCACTACATCTGGATTCTACAAAGCCCTGCCCAAGGCATCCTCCTTCATCCAATCCCATATGGCTCAGCATTTTCTACTCTAAAGCCCCACCCCCCGGCATTCTACCATTGAAAAAGCTCACCTGCTCCCGCATCCTCCTCACCGCCGCCACTGCGCCGCATTTAAATACCAGGACAAGGGCCAAAAAAAGGGACATTTTCGGGACGGACCGGCAACCGGGACAGGGCTGAAAAAACACGGGACTGTCCCGGCAAAACCGGGACGTCTGGTCACCCTAATATTACTACAATATCTAAAATAAGAACACCACCCTGGAGAAAAGAACATCCTCAGCAGTGTTTTCAGCTAGCCTTAGTGAGGTGTCCAAATTTTCAGTCTATAATATAACAAGTATGTTTCCAAGTTGAAAAATTATCAATAATTAGAATGATAGCTGGAAGGTTTTATCAGTCTACTGTAAATGCCAATGACATTTCCATTTGCACTTTGGCAATATAAAGGCAAATGTTGATTAAATGAACAGCCTCAAATTTTTAGAGCAAATTTAATCTGAATAAAAGGGCAGTCAAACATGTCCTGAACCGGGCATAAGAATGATTGTATGAATAATATACTATATTTTGATCCCCTCCTGTTTCTGAGCAGGTTTTCTACAGGAGCAATTCTCAGATTAGAATTGGCTAAAAATGTATGCGGAATGCTCATTATTGATGTCATTACTAGGTTGAAATACAGTAGATATGTTTAAATGTATCATGGCTACATTTTCATAAAAATAAGTGCTGTGAGAATATGAATTAAGATGTGTAAAGAAATAAATTGGTCGTAAATGTCTCAAACAGTTCTTACAAAAAAATGCATATTTAAATTGCTAAAATGAAAGAAAATGAATAATTTAATACCGTGCATGAAGTTGACGGATCGTAAATGGGGTGTAACAATACAAATCTTTGAGTATTTTATTGAGGTCCATGAATACTCATTTTAATTACAACAGTGAAAATCGTATTTTGTGTAGTAAATAAATAAACCACAGACTTGAGAACAATTTTAATGCTTGACATCATATTAAGGGTAACAAAACATACTACTGTGTGTCAACATCATTAAATTAAGGAACTGAAATTATAGGCAACTTGTTGAAAACTATATGCAACCTTCTGTAACTTGGTGTTACTGGGTCAAGAAGCTGGAGGTAATGCTCTAGACGCCATCATTATGCTGAGCAAACTAAGTGATCTTGAGGATTTCCATGCAGGGTTATGATAGAAAACAACATAACTATTTTCTTACAAAAGTAGTAGCAATATAGACAAATTATTATTATTATTATTATTATTAATAGCCACAGGGAAAAGAATCATCCTTACACAAATACTGGGATTCCTCCCTTCCTAGGTATAAGAATCATTGGTGTGATCTGTGTAAAAGATGCCTTGCAAATTAGAGTCCTCCTTGGCGCTGGTACTTTCACTCATGCTCAATGCAACTCATGAAAAATATTTTAAAAAGTAGAGAAACAGTGTACTCTAACACACTTAATCAAGGACAATGTCACTTCTGTGAAAATGGTAATGCTAGATACAACTCCACCAAAATACTCCAGAGTGATGATAAAGATGACCATATACGTGCATTTACGACCACCAGACTAGTAACCCTTTACAGCCTGAATCAGTGATTATAGTGTATCCCAATCTATTCTAATGTATCCCTTTCAATAGAAGTACAAATAGATTGCACCATGAATGATTGCTGATAAAAATACACTCAAGTATGGAGTTTGATGATGAGAATCGCACCTCTGACAGATGGATAAATCTCAGCAAGTATTATGTGGAAAAGAAAAATGAAAACATAGCACAGAACTGCTATATGTCAAAAAGGTTATGAAAAAACATATACAACAAACACTTGGAATAAAACGAATGAATTTCTTCGTCTATTAGATGCCTTTCAACCCTTTAAGCCTGGTTGTGGGGGCCCCCATTTGGAAAATCCTACAGCCTTGAAAATTGCAAAGCCAGTACAACCAACCTCACACTGATGAGACCCATTTAGGTTGAAACATGTCTGTGAATGGTTTCTCTGGCTTTGCATCCAATTCCCTTGCTGTGCTTAAAAGCTGTGTTAACAGCGAGCATTAGCTTTAAGGGTTCCATGTAAAAATGGATTTCAAGCAAAAGGTGACACTGTGTGCTCATGTGCATGTCATTTCCCAGAATCCCTTGCTGGGTGATAATGGTGAAAGGCAGGGTTGTGGACCTGTCTAAGACATGTGAATGTGCTCACAAGTGATCTTTTTATTGTGTGTGTGTATATATATATATATATATTTATGTGTGTATATATGTGTGTAGAGATATCTGTACCGTGTTAGCCGAGCTTAATTATTTAAATAAAAGCATTTCGTTAGCCACAGAACGGTATTGTCTATTCATTTTTGATTCTGTTTTAAAGTAAAAACCCTGTCTTGCTTTATCGATTGTAACACCGTCGGAAGAAAAGATCAGTGTATCTCGAAAGCACGCACAAATACAAGCATTTTGTTATCCACAGAACGGTATCGTCTATTTGTTTTTGATTTTATATATATACAGAGTTTTTTGGGAAAGGATGTTACGTCATCCAAAGGGAGTCACATGGTCTTCACCAACCAATCAGATTGGGGATATAGTTCCCACAATCTGATTGGTTGATGTACCATGTGACGGCAGTGTGATTAATATATTAATATACTGTATTTATTTCACATAACATTAGTATGCATTTAGCGTAGGGACCTGAAATAGAGACTTACCTTGACGTGGTTAGCAGGCTTGGCATTATTTCATCAAAGGATGTAAACCAAAAGTCTCCTTTATCTTATAGATTTTTACACTATATATATACATATCTATATCTATAGATATATATATATATACTGCATATAAATGTATATATATTTATATATATATACTGTATATAAATGTATATATATTCCTCATTTATTGCTATCGCAAAGGGAGAAGCGCAGGGATTCACTTTCTGTTTTTCACATTTGTATGGCCAATCTCTTCGCCAGCTGCATGCTCCTTACATGGAGAAGCACGGTGATGTATATATTTATTTTACACCATGTTATGTGCATGACCTAGATCTTAGATGCCTGTCCCTATACCATAGGCACGCAGCTACATTTGCTTTTTTAACTTTATCGTCGTAATATCCCAATATTACATCGTAACTTTAAGTGTTATTTACAGTAACTTGAATTTAGACCATTTTTACATGCTTACTTCAGCAGATCCTGTGGATAAATACTCTACCAGAACGACCTGGCTCAAACAATCACCTGGAGTCTACAAATGCAAGGGTTGTGTTAATTGTCAATACCTTCTGTTAGGTAAAACCTATGCACATCCACACAGTGGTATTCCCATAAAAATCTCGCATTTCTTAAACTGCGAATCACGCTTCGTAGTGTACATTATTAGATGCCCCTGTGGACTGTACTATGTGGGGAAAACAACAAGAATGCTGAAAGAACGAATTGCGATGCACAGGTCCTCCATCAGGAAGGCACTTTTGGAGACCACAGACCAAGATGAGTTGAAACACCAGCCCGTGGCTAGGCACTTTAAAACTTTGAAACACAGCCTGGCCACGTTCCGTTGCATGCCGATCGCACAGGCACATGTTTCAAACAGGGGCGGCAATAGGAACAAACTGTTATTGCAAATGGAAGCAAGACTCATATATAATCTGAATACGGTGACCCCAAAGGGTCTTAATGAGGACCTTAACTTGGGATGTTTTCTATAGTTGGCCTTTTTTATGATTGGCCTTTCATTTACTGTAGTTCTGCTGTTCCTTACTGCATGCACATGAAACGTACGGTGCGCTGCTGCTGCAGTCATTGTTTGTATTATCTTCCTGCCTGCTGTCTTAGTCTCTCTGTGTGTGACTCTGGGATATAGGGTATTGTAGGGTAGTAGTATGTATAGATATCAGATACGGCGTGACTAAATTGTTTTTAGTTTTCTTTGTGTAAATATGTATATCCCTCGTGTGTTCACATATCCCTTTCCTTTTGTGTTAGTATGGATGGTTTCTATGTTACACTGTTATGTTTGATGAGCCTTGTCCCATAGGATTGATCCAGTTTATTGATGTGCAGTAAGGGTTTTTTTTGGCTACATTACCAGTTATTTATGGGAAGCATTACTCCCTTTTTTTTTTTTTTTTTTTTTTTTTTCTTTTCTCCCCATAGTTTGCTATATCATTATTTCCAATTTTTGGGTTGATTGGTGCTTTGTTGCTGCCTGTATAGACAGCCTAAGGCTGTCCTTCACTCTTTCTGCATGCCCCATTGACTTTAGCTTGGGAATAGGCAGGTACGCCACCTAGTGGTCGTTCTGGCAGGCAGACAGGCTGCAAGACTGACCTTACTATAGGGTAGATACATAGTAGCAGTGAATGAAGGCAGATCAGTGACGTCATTACCTTCACAGACACCCCCTCCAAGATGGCGACGGCTCATTACACACACCTGGCAGGTGATTTTTGCAGAGATTTGGATTGTAGGTAATGTGAGTCAGGTGTGTTTGTCACATGTGGTGAGGGTATATATATGCTTGTCTATCAGTCTGTCATTGCACCCCCTTGAGAAAGGTCCTATTCCAGGACCGAAACGTCGGATTGGGTGACTTATCTTTTTTATTCAGATGCCCAATACAGTTTTTCATGATTACTGAACCGAGTGCAGTCTTTCTTTACCGGACGAGAGAATGGTAATGTTGTTTTTCTATTATTTGAGACTAGCACCTGTCTATATGAACCAGTACATTGAGTGCAAGCTGTGATGTTTGTTTTGTTATATCTATAGATATATATATATATATACTGCATATAAATGTATATATATTTATATATATATACTGTATATAAATGTATATATATTCCTCATTTATTGCTATCGCAAAGGGAGAAGCGCAGGGATTCACTTTCTGTTTTTCACATTTGTATGGCCAATCTCTTCGCCAGCTGCATGCTCCTTACATGGAGAAGCACGGTGATGTATATATTTATTTTACACCATGTTATGTGCATGACCTAGATCTTAGATGCCTGTCCCTATACCATAGGCACGCAGCTACATTTGCTTTTTTAACTTTATCGTCGTAATATCCCAATATTACATCGTAACTTTAAGTGTTATTTACAGTAACTTGAATTTAGACCATTTTTTTCGTAGTTACACAAAGACCACTAATACTGTATTATTATATATAAACTATTTTTGGTCAGTAGTGCACCTTAAAAGGGATCTCTCTCTGTTGATAATGTCTCTACAACACGACCTACTGATGCAGCGGCCGTTATTCGAACACGTCATGGAGCCGATTTTGAGTTCTCTGCTGTTCCCCACGCAGCATGAACGCGGCCAATCGCCCCAGGCACCCGCGCTTATCGCGGATGTTTTGTTTGAATTTCATGGATTCGGTTTCTTCGTTTGCAATAAAATGGATGAATTGTAATTTGTACAGTACTGTGCTACTGTGTAATTTTCATGTTTTTAAAAGCCAGAACACTCAAATTAATTTTTTCTGCACTCGCCACGCTCGCATCTTAGTGCGGGAACGCTGGAATTCATCCCGCAGTTTTAAATCGGGATTCCGATGTACATGACACGTGGTGTTGGAATAACGGCCGCTGCATCAGTGTCAGCCTTTGTTTATAGTCTGACTATCTCCCTGGTAGCACACATTACCATCATTAGCTGGAGCGAGGTTATCTCTTCCTTGTTTTGGGTACATCTGTATTAATCAATGTCCACAGCCACTAATAAATACATAAATAAATAAATATATAAATATATATACATAGATATATATATATACATACACACACACACATATCAGACTGGGTTGAACAGCGCTGATGATGACGCCATCAGACAATTTGCCCGGGTGTCAGCTGACCGGTAATACAAACTAGAAAACTTTAATAAGTGCTAAAACAGACACACAGACAACTATAAACATAATACATAAAACACATACTAAAAAATGTTAAAAAGTATATTAAGTATAGGGCCAATGAGGATTGACGTTGCGTCAGCGTGTCTCTTCCTGGAGTCGTTGTCTGATGAGGTCATCCTCAACGCTATGTGCCATGATTGTGGCACAGACTTAGAACAATGCAACTAATGTTGACAGATTTATTATAAATCATTCTTCCTGGTAATGCACAGGTTATTAAGAATTTATATTAGTGTTAGGGACCCTTGAGATGTGGTCTGCCGTGTAGTGGCTCAAGGGCGTACAACAATTTGGCCAAAATGTTAAACTAAAAGACCATTTTATTTAATAGATATCTATACATATATATTTAGGCACTGTACCGTGTATAAGTTTCACTGGATGTGCACTGAGCTCTGTCTGTGTTTTATGTTCTGTCTCTGGTTTTAAAAATTTCTCTAGAGTAAGAGAATTTTTTTTCCTGTTCGGACAGGGAAGTTAGCCACCACGACAACACAATTCTTACAGAGCATGGGCATTAAGCATGTGCATTGTGAACTTAACTAGAAGTAAATTTAGGGGGATCTAAGATGAAACTGTAATTTGCGAGTAATTGGGTGACAACTTTATAGGAAACTGGGATGCATTGTATCCCTTCATGTCAGTAACAGTGTTACACATAACAGTTCTCTTTTGCATTAAGTATTCTATTATTGGAAGATTGGAGAGAGTTGCAGACATACATGCTGATTTAGTGTTCTACTGATGAAACTGTTCAGTTTGTGTGATGTGTCATTTTTCATGCCTTCTTATCAAGACATTTCAGCTGTGCCCAAACAGGGCCTCATAATTGTTTTAGTTGCTTGTGGCAAAGTTATGTCAATGTCAGTCTGTAAACTGCTATTGTCTAGTGACAGTGAATAAGTCAGGAAGAAAAATACTGAGCAATGTTTTGTTTAAGAACCAAAACAAAAACTGAGAGCTCTGTAGAGCTTATTATGAAGCAGCATTTCAAGTAAAATCTGGTAATATATTACTTATGGTTTAAACTTTTTTTTTTTAATTCAAAGATGTGTTGTATTGTAGGTTGTGATACCAGCAAGTCACAAGTTCTTTTATACCATTTAGTTCTTTTTTACTCACATAGGATGGTAGTGTCACAAGGAGCCGCTGAGAGGCTGAAGTCCAGTTGCTGGGACAGGCTAGAAGCCATGTAGCGATGTTCATTAAACAGGCCTGTGCCTGTCATGTCAGGGCAGGAGAAAATAAAATTAAAAAAAGCACAATTAGAAAAAACAAGCATCAAAAATACGCACTGAAAAAAATACAATCAATGTTTTTCTTACTTTTGACGTCTTCACCATCCGATTCTGAGTCCATCAGCAACAGAACCTGTGGGACATCACTTCTCACAACCAGATCATTCCATAAATGATTTAAAAATCAAAATCCTCAATGGAATGTTTAAAAGTACCCAAGAACGGAAAACATTTGAGCTCAGAATGATAAGACTCTTTGACACCAAAACCAAAGGACTTAATGTGGACATGGGTTTTCTCACACCCTACCAAAATTGTCTGTAATTATCCTGCTTGCCTCAACTCTTATCCACACTTTCTCTCCCTCCCCCCCCCCCCCCAGCATCCCTTCCCCTCCCCACCTTTCTTTGACACTGTCTCCTGGCTTCAAACACTTAACACCCTACCTTATCTACAGTAAATATCTGTTTTTTTTCTCTCTCTCTCTCTATACACTGTTTTAGCCATTGATTCCTGTGTAAATCAGTATTGCTTGACCTGAAGAAGAGAGGAGAACTCTCGAAAGCTTGTCCTATGACATAAATTGTTAGTCCAATAAAAAAGGTATCACCTAATACTGAAGAACTCATTTATTCTGCACTATATATATAATATATATATATATATATATATATATACATACATACATACATACATACATACATACATACATACACACATACACACATACACACATACACACGCACACACAATCACATTATTTCAAATACAAAATATTTCTTGCAGAATTTTTTTTTTAGAAAATGTATTTACCAAGAATATTTATTTGTGACCATCATATAGCTCATATCCATGAATTTGAGCAATACACCAACCCCACATTTCATGGTAAAAGATCATAATGAATAATCAAAGTATCCATCAGAGAGATGGTTTCCTAGAGGATTATGCAAGAATAATATTTATCAAAATATACACCATGAAATTATGAAGAGGTGCATTAGGTTGAACATCATTGTAAAGATATCCCATATATGAAACATAAAAAAGTGTGTGTGTGTGTGTATAAACCTTCCAAGTTTAAGATACTCAGACATTTGAGAAAATACTAAATGGATGAAGAAATGTTTTTTGATGGAAAATAGATTAATCTTTAATAAATTGGGTTCATTTATCAGGATATAGAACTAGAAGAAAGGATCCATGGTTCCCTAATATATAAATTAATTTATCTACAGTAGGAAGAGACCGAGGTCCCAATCTGAGTATAAACCAAATGGAACCCTTGTCTTCATAGTAAATATCAAAATAATTGATGGCGATCCAAGTCATTTACTCTATTTCCGCCTCTGATAGACACGGTACTTGTTCAATTGCTGTAAAGGAGAACGCCCCTATACCCCCTGAGCTACAACAAGAAATAATGATTAGACACTGTATGTGTCAAGTCACCCTTCTCAATGAGTCACACATGTTCCATTATTCTTACTTTGAGAGCTCGAATGGTGCGACCCACATATTGTTCCCGACAGAGACAGGTCAGCAGATAACGTTCTGGCTCTATACTGACGACCTGTCGCTGTTGATGAAAAGTTGGGCCCAACGTTCATGTAGAAAGAGAAAAAGGATCCCTGTTATACCATGCACACCGCCTTACTAAAGTTGATCATACATACTGGAAAGAGGTGGTGTTAACCACCTCCACTAATAGAGAAACATTTGTTTACATTTAGAACATAAAGGAAAAAATAAAACCAAACTCTCATAGCGCTTACTATGTTGAAAGACCAGGCAGCGAATAGTTACTGCCTCAAGTTCAATGATTACAAGCTCAGAGAAGTGATATAGCACCTCAGCTCCTCAAAGGAGATTCTCCCTAATTAATATTGGATAACTGTGTGTCCAAAAAAGTGCATTTATGTACAGTGGTTTAAAGTTATTAAATAGTAAATAAAAAGGGTGATAAGAAATTAACCCTTATTAACCTGGGGTATGTGTGACATAATGATGTGAAGAAAGAGACACAATATAGTTATCCAAATAGTTGCTGATTAGTCACCAGCTATTCACTGCCTGGTCTTTCAACATAGTAAGCGCTATGGATGGACGCTAAAACATAAACTTTAATTTACTATATGCTGGCTGGGTAATGTAATGGTTATATATTTTTTTTTTATGGGCAAATTAGCTATTATCTAGATCTGGATAATAGGGATTTTGCCCATTACTGTACTGTATGTGCTGTGGGGGAGGGGGTAGTTTAATGTATTGTATTAAGGTTTGCATTTGAATGTTTATAAGGGGTAGAGGGGGTAAGTGAAGGGGGTAGTTTCCCCGGGGTGGGTGGTTAGGCCTGGTATTGGTAGTGGAAGGGGTTAACCCTTTCATTACCATAGTGGTTACTATTGCTAAGGTAATTAAGGGGTTAACCCCTCACGTAACCTTCCCGGAAGGCCTAACCACTCACCCTGGGGTAACGACCCCCTTAACCCACTCTCTCTGCCCTCAATAAACCAGGTACTCAGGTTCAACCCCTTCATTGCCTTAGCAATTAGCCGCTAAGATTGAAGCTATTTTATTTTGAAAACTCATTATTGTAGCAGGGGGTCTCCAAAGCTGAACTACATTCATTTCAGCCCTGGGGACCCCATGCTTCCCAAGTTACAGGCACCGGTATGGGGTGCCAGTATCCCCCGCTTTGTTTATATCTCCCGGTCATGTGAGCCCTTATGCAGGAGAATGTAAACATTGCTGGGATACCGGCACTCCATAACGGGGTCTGTAACTCAGGAAGCAGGGAGTCTCTGGACCTGAGATTAATGCGGTTCAGCTCTGGAGAACCCCTGCTACAATACCGTGTTATTAAAAACAAAAAAATAGCCCTGCGATTACCTCTTAGAGACGCACAGGGAGAGTGACTGATTCAGTCTCACTTTTAGTGCGTGTGTCTTTCAGACAGGTGCAGCCCGGTAGGATTCACACAGCGTGAATCCCATTCAAACAATATATTCCAGCCTTCTAGCCATCTACAACGAAATAATATCACTAAGGAGGGCATTACTCTGACAAATTCCACTGACATAGCAAATGCATTCAATGATTACTTAGTGGAATGTGCTACTAAATTATTAGCGAAATGCAACCCAAACCACAAACATGAACCTCATTCTGAGAGTATCCCTATAGCCCCACCCTCTCCCAACACTGCTCACAATTTTTAATGTGTCCCAGTATCCAAAGAGGAGATTACACAAGCACTCCTCAAATTAAAACTAAGCAACCAATGTGGACCTGACTTACTGCAATCTAAGTTTCTAAGACTTGATGCCCCAGCCATTGCCAAACCAATTGCATCTATAGTCAACTCTATTCTGTCTGCAGGAAATATCCCTAAAACTTTAAAAACTGCCAGAGTTGTCCCAATTTTCAAAATTGGGGAAAAACACTGTCTCAAACTACAGGCCAATCTTTTTTCTCCCAATTCTATCTAAAGTCAAGGAAAAAAGTGTTCACTCCAAATTAAGCAATTACTATACCAAGACAAATTTCCCTAGCCAATTCCAATCTGGCTTTCGCCCCAAACACTCTACAGTAACTACCCTGCTAAAAGTTTGCAATGAAACCCAGAGTGGAATGGAACGGGGACAACATACTGGTGCAATAATCCTAGATTTTGCAAAGATTTTTGATACTGTTGATCATGTTATCTTGCTTTACAAACTCCAGTGCTCTGGTATAGGGAAGCATGCTTTAAACTGGTTTCCTTCCCACCTATCAGGTAAATCCGAACATGTGTCCAGCTCAGGCTCTAATCCAACACCTTGTATATCACCTGTGGTGTCCTGCAAGACTCTGAGGCCCCTTCTCTTCTCAATGTTCATCAATGATCTTCCCACAGTTTGCAAGGGAGCTTCAATACACATGTATGCAGGTGACACAATCATATATGCACACAGCCATAGCCTCTCCTACGTTGAACACCTACTTCAATCTGACTTTTTGAGACTTTAAAATTGGATTTCCCAAAACAAACTGTTTTTAAACACTGACAAAACTGTAACAATGATATTTGGGACCAAGGCTAAATTTCTAAAGCTTCTAATGACTGAGCTCCAGATCAGAACCAACGCTAAAACAACCCTTACTCCTGTTACTAGTTTAAAATACTTGGGCATATGGTTTAACTCCTATTTAACGTTCGGGATGCACATTGATACCCTGACATCCAAAACCTACCGTATGCCAAACTAGGTGTACTTTACAGGAACAAATCCTCCCTAAGTCTGCTGGTCAGAAAGCGTATTGCACAGCAGATGCTAATGCCAATTATTGACTGTGGGGACATAGTATACGGCTCAGCACCCCAAACCCACCTTAGCAAACTTTATACTCTATAATACAATATTCCGTTTTGTTCACCAATGCAACAACAACACACATCACTGCTCACAGAGCTCACAGAACTAGATTGGTCATCACTTGAGACTAGGCGCAAAGTTCAAATTTCCTGTCTTGGCTTAAAACACTTTCTGGGCAAGCTACCCGTCTATCTGAACACGTGCTTCACCCGCACCACATGCAACACTTATCATCTGAGATCTGACTCCAAAATACTGTTCATGGTCCCAAGGCTCAGCAAAGTATCCGGCCACTCCCCCTTCTCTTACCGTGAACCCCAAAACTGGAACAATCTACCGGAGACTCTCACAGCTTCCACCAGTCTAAGTTCTTTCAAAATTAAAGCTGTCTCACATTTTAACCTGATCTGTAACTGCTACATACATCTATAATATATATTATCTCTAACTGTGGATGCTATTTCTTGTATATAATGTATACCCTGTTCACTTACGGTATGTAACTGTTTTTGTAACCACGTATTATTTATCATATTAACTCTATGCCCAGGACATACTTGAAAATGAGAGGTAACTCTCAATGTATTACTTCCTGGTAAAACATGTAATAAATAAATAAAATGCAGGGACCCCCGCTGTGTTAATCAGATGGGCCATTACATCCGGCTATGGACTGTGCTGCAGAGTGTTCTCGAGATTCTCAGGGTTTTCCCCATATTCTGGGCCATCAGGAACAGTTTTATCTGTATGCTCAATTGTCCACAAGACTTGATGTATTCAGGAGGAACCTATGGGTATGTCATGTGTTAAGTTCAGATGGAACCTCCGTTTCCGACCCGCTCTCCAGGAGGGACACTGAATGCTACAGAGCAGTGCGGCTCAATGTCTGAAAACAGGTGTTTATAAGGCCAGATAAAAAGTATGTACGGTACAGTATGTTCCTTTGTTAAATTACATTGTTTACTCCAGATTATATCTAATGTCGACATTTCACATTTTATTAGAAACCCAAATGTATTTTACGCTGACTTCACTTCGGAGTGTTGCATCTGACATGATGGCAACTCCTTGTAGCAGACCAGAATGCAATTTTGCATACATGATATATTCTGCAATTAAAGTGGGGACAGATAAGAAGGCAACTCTATCTGCGATCAATAGCCTTTTTAATTGACAAGTATGAATACTTCAAACATTCACCAAACCAGTGTGGTTGGAAGCATTCTATAAGACACAAACTGACTATGAATGATGGCTTTATTAGAACACCTCTGCGTGCCGGTAAGAAAGGAGCTTGCTGGTCACTGCATTAATCTTTGCTCAGTGTGTTTGATCATGTTCAAGCATCTACGCACAGTTCACCCCTGGCATCAACATTGGGTCATCGCCACCTAGTTGGCAAGGTTTATAATCAAGGTAAATATAATGTTCAGCACAGTAGTAACTGTAATTCCCAATGACACAGATACTGTACTGTACTGCAATATATGTGTGCCATAGCCCGTAAATGCATTGACTTTTTTGTGTGTGCACGTTTTTACTATTTACATTTCAATTAAATACACTTAAAGTACATATATCTATGTGATATGGGATTGTGCGCACATGAATGGGAATAAGTGACGGGTTGCATTGCAGTTATACACAATAACTCACAATCGCTGACTTGGATTTCTGGCCGGTATTGCAGACAACGCAAAATTTATTTTTTCCTCACTCTTTCAAATTACGGGTAAACCATGGGCAGAATTAAGAATGCCCGCTTAGCGAGGGAGGAGTGGGGGAGGGTGCTGTACAGGACCCGCAAAGAGAGAGGGACCAAACCAAAGATTCCATCTATATCCCCTGTGTAATATTTTGTACATTTTTTTTCTATGGTGACATACTGTATATGGAGCAGCAGCCTCACATATGTCGAGACAATCATGCATATCTAGTAATGCACCTAGATTCCTTTCCCACTGCAGCATGAATCTGCTTTTTGTTTACCTATCAGGGTTGCGTATTATCTAATAATTTGAGGAGATTAGACCACTTCAGACCACCCTGTCCTTGCACACACTTTCAAAGTATGTCTAGGAGGGGGTTGAAATCATGGTCAACCTTTTAGACACAAACCTTGCCCAATTGCATGCATCATACTGTCCACCACTTCGGCAATTTTCTCATTTATTTGAAGGTTTCAAATGACTAATTTGTCCATGGAGAGCATGTCCTTTCATTTAGTGATGCTGGCTGTCTGCTAAGCCTTGAATGCCTTGGGTTGTGCTCCCAGAGGGAAGTCTGGGTTCTGTAGTAACGGGACCATAAATGAGTTTTGTGTTGTTAAGTTGTGTTTGATTTTGTGCTGTCCCATAGATGTAAAGAGTCATTCATGGTCAGGATGGATGAATCCCTGTGACCACTATTCAGCCATAGTAGGAAGTGAATGTCCTTGTGGGAGACCAGTTCATGTTCACTTTAACCCATACTCTTGTGTTACAGCATGACTTCCACAGTGGTAGGTGGCTATACTGGGAGGCAAAATAATAAGCCTGAAGGTCTGGAAGGGCCAACTTCCTCATGTTGCTGGGAAGGGACATTGTTGCACAACATATCCTCCATTTTTTATGGCTCTATACAAATTTTGATATGGTGACCTCCAGGGCATCGATGTCCCTAAATATGATCGGGATAGGGAGGGCTTTGAAGAGGAACTTTCTGAGAGCTGATCTCACTCTTTGTGAATGAGAACTGAAAGCTGGTTGGCTGAAAAACGTGGCAGGGTGCTAAAAATTCAGAGTCATTACTGATTGGTTACAATTACAGGCATTATCCAATCAGAGAGCAGGGATTTCAATAATGCCCACAATTTAACAGCTTTAGCCTATGATATATATTACTCTAAGTTAAATCTCTTTCTTGCATATGACAGTACTCACACTTTCTTACTGCCGACAATGTCAGATGCAAAGAACTCAAACAGCATGCCAACCGAAGTAAAACATCAAGATGAGCTCTGTAACAGGGAATTATCACTATTTGAGAGAAACTGCCTCTAAATCCAGCAGTGTGCTGGTTAATTGCACACAGGCAATCAACCGGACTCCACCTGGCTGATTAGGACTTTAAAAAAAAGCCTGATGTGAGAAACAGGAGAGATTTTCCTCAGTACACAAGGGTGCTGACAAGAGGAAAGAGGTCTTGAGTGCGCTGAAAGACTGGGCATTAAAAACAAGACAGAAGGGAACCAGATCTCTTTTCCTGGAAACAGGACCCAGGAACTTGCAAGAGGCTGGACCCTCCAACACACCAAGACACCTGCACACCACTGACCTGAAGGGCTACCTGCTTTTAAGTTATCGCTGAGACTTTGGGGGTCGTATACTGGTTAGGTGCTCCCCTCCCCCCAGTCTTACAGATAGGGACTGAGGAGTGAGTTAGCCCTTACACAGGGCTAGGTGTTTGTTGTTTTATGTATATTTTTCTTTGCTGTGTTATTTAAAGGAACAGGCAATAAAGCCTTGTATTAATGAAACAGGCCTTCCTCCACCCTCTGGGAGATTACTCTATTACCGGGTGTGTTGTGCTGCATACCTGCTGGTTCACAGAAGCTCTGAGGTTCCACCGATGGTATTGGGGTAGACAGGACAGGCTTTTGGGGTGATAGATGGTTCTCTCTAAATGGTACAGCACCTCCATCTCTTGCAGGCTCCAGGAGTGCTGGAGACAATCCCTGTAGGAGAACACTCTGAAACACCCCCTAATAGATTGCAGTCTCAGGCAGGAGAATATTTTATAAAACAGGAACTTTATTCTTCATCTTTCACAGGATACAGCACACAACTGATTCTGGCTTTCCCTTCCTCCGGATGGTCCCTTGACAACCCTGGGGCTTGAGGCCTCCAGAGTTTATCCTAATCTCTTCCCTCACCCCTTGTGGGATGAGGGGTATAGTCCCCACTCCTCTAAGGGAGGGGATAGAGAGTGGTCAGAGCCCTGCACACACGCTTCCTGGAACAGTCTCTCTCAGGGGAGAGAACAACTAAATTGGGCTGTGCAGCCCATTAAGAACCATGGGAGAGGGTCCCAGGCCTGAACCCCTGATTGGGCAGAACACAGACCCTAGACCCACCTATCCCTGTCACTCAAGGGAGCTGCTTACTGCAGGGGAAAACCCAGATTGATCCTAACACTGTCTACCCTGTACCAGGGCTTACATGTTAGGCAGGGCAGATTAGTAGCCAAAAAGAAGACATGGCTACGTTAATTTCACCCTAAAAATGGTTTCCATTTTGCATACCTCTGCACACATCTCTTACAATCTCATATAGCAAATCCCGGTGCACTGCAAGGAAAAAACTTCAGGGCTAGAGTGCAAAAGTTGATGATATAAAACATAGATTAGATGATTATCAATTAAAAGCAGGAGACAGAAAGGAGACTCCTTACCTCTTTTATGCTTGAAACATTGCATAGCATAGAGAAACACCAGTGAGGATGTTCCGTCAACCTACAATAACATTTTTTTTCAAGAAATACTCATCTCTGAAGATTTCAGGCAAAAAGCATTGAGGGTTTCAAGCAAGTTTGAGGATTTCGTGTCGCCTGTGGAGGATTACAAACGGGTTTTGGGCATTGTAATAATTTTATTTTTGCTGGGATTTTATTTTTATTTTTCATTAGGCCATCGGGTGTTTGATTCACTGTTTTTATTTATTTTTTTATGGCTATTGGACCTAGGCAGAGGGCGTAGTTGATATGAGTAGGTGACCCAGTAGGGTGCTTAGGAACTCTGGAGGGGGGAGGGGGAGGGTAGGTAATTTGGTTTACTAGCATTTATAGTCAGTTTATCATGAGTTGCCTATTCAAAGTTAGTTTATGTTATTTCACTTATATGTATATAATGGCCATTATGTATCTAGGAAAATAGGTTAAACACCAACCTGGGTTACTGTATGTGATAAGAAATTATGTTATATTATTGCAATATCCTGGTACCGCTAAATATCGGAGTTTAATGAGTAGCATCAACATGAGTAAAGTCGCATCAAATACTCATTTTGATGCTTGGTTCAAATTATAGTTAAGGAAAACATTCAAATATGTGTTATTTTATGCATAAATACGGTTATATCTTACCCATTAACAATAACAATTTTTTTGTGTTAGTGTAATCCATTATTGCAGTTTGATGACTCTACATTCACACATACAGTGTATGTGTATTGTTAGAAGACAATAAATATAGTTTAATGTTACGATATACATTATAGTAGAGCACAACAAACGATGAAAGTGATTTAGTAAAACATAATTTACATTGTAAATACAGAACAAAAGATTCTTGCCAAACATTGCTTTTACTCATACACTCTTTGACCCAAGGCATAGATTTATTCAATACTTTAAGAAACAGTTTATCATTACCATACATTTATTTAACATTGTGAGGAATATACACAAGCAACCTGTCAGTTTTAATTTATGTGATAGGATGAAAAACAATCAATGGCTGCCATGTTTTGTCTTGCTTCAATAACTACTATAATTCTTTCATGGTTGAAAAATGCAATGAAATTTAACTTATATTAATTATACATAGCTTTTTTTTCCTGAAAAAAAAATATTGATGATTCTTGATGAACTACTGTATAATAATCAATTACACATTTTTAGTTTTGTAGAATTGACATTAAGGTGCTTCCAAATACATGTGATTAAATACAGGTATGAGCTATTCTGTGCATATTTTATTGGGATCCATTTATTTATGAAGTTGCCTTTTTTTTTTTTATAAACTTGTTCTTTATTTGCATTTTTTGTTAAGACCAGTGGGGAATGGGGTACAGAACATAGAAAGGGGGATGATGTTACTTTTGAATTACATAACTTTTAATCAAGTCTATAACATCACTTAGTGGGGAGACAATAAAGACATCACTGTTGGGACAGTATATAAAATAACAAGTACAAAACTTTAACTTAAAAAGACTAGGAAAGGGAACAAGACAAGAAGACAAAAAAAAAAATGTCATTACTTTAGCAACAGTTTTCCACTTGTCGGTGTTCTATACCAGGAATCCCTAACATAACAGTAGATATGCACATGTACCTTTGTGGACTATTGAGTACCGAATACCCTCCATGCCCGTCTTGTCATTTTAGACCGAATGGAACCAGATCACACCCAGGTTTCCTCAGGGACTATGTGTTTTTGTTTTCTTCTTTTTTCCCCCTTTTCTCTTCCCCTCTCCCGCCCATCCTTAACATGTGTGTTTTTAGTGCCCTTCTATTATGTGTTTTTCAGATTTGGAGCGTTCCCTTAGTAATATATCTATGACCTATATAAGTTCTCCAAGGTTCCCAGACTTCTAGGTATTTCTGTACTGTGTCGTTTTGTATCCCTGTCAGTTTTTCCATAAGGCAGATCTTCCATAATCTCGCTTTTACAGCGTGTATGGCCGGCTGCTGTTCCTGTTTCCAGGCTTTGGCTATTTCGCATCTGGCCGTTGTATATATGTGTGTCAGTAGTTTGTCGTCAATTTTTTCCATGGTATCAATTGGCCTGCATAGCAGTGCCTTCCAGGGGTCTAGGGGAAAGGTATACCCAAGTATTGTCTGTGCCATATCATGTGTTGCCTTCCATAGTTTTGCCACCTTCGGGCACGTCCACCACATATGTACAAATGAACCATGCATTTTCTTTTATTAATACGTATGTGGAGCTCTTCGCTATTCCCTCAAATATGTTATCCCACCGCTCCTTATCTAGTTGTTCTCCCATTGCCTCGTCCCACTTGGTCAACAATTTGGGTTTTATCTCCGGATCCGTTTTACCCCCCGTAAGCAAGCTGTAAACTGTAGAGATCAGACCTTTTTTGTCCTCCCCCAGGAGGCATAAATCCTCGAAAGCTGTGAAGTCACTATATGGGCCTGTCCTCCGTATAAGGTCCCTCAATTGGAGATACCTAAAGAAGGCCGATTTATGAAGGCCATTTTCTCGTATTACTGTCTCAAACTTTTTAATATCTTTGTTTGCCCATAGATCCTTAACCCTTGTGATTCCTGCCTTGCTCCAGTCCTTAAACACTGTTGGTTCTGTGCCTGGGATAAAGCTAATATTGTCAAATAATGGTGTCATCTGGGATTTGAGGTTAGCTAGCCCATGTTTGAGTTTCAATGAGTCCCACATGATTAGTGAGTGTGTAATGGATTCCAGGGGCACCCCCAAAACTGGTCTTTCTTTTTTTGCTAACCACGGTATCATTTCTAGTGATGACCCTGATATCACATCGGACTCAATTTCCACCCACTTTTTCCTCTGTTTATGTGCATGCCAGTGGACCAGTTGGCTTACATGTCCTGCTTGATAATATTGCCACAAGTGTGGCAAAGCTAGCCCTCCTGACTGTTTGGGTTGATAGAGTCTGGGCAGCTTTATTCTCGCTTTTTTGTTATTCCATATGAATTTTGTGATTTCTTTCTGTAGTTCATGTATATCCCTGGCTCTGACCTTCACTGGGAGTGTGTGGAAAAAGTACAAGATTCTAGGTAGTAGGTTAATTTTAATGGCGTTTATTCTGCCTATCCATGATATATGATACCTGGACCATTCTTCTAAGTTTTTTTTCAGTGTTTTTATTAGGGCTGGATAGTTTGTCTCGTATATAGTGTCAGTTGTGTTGGTCAACCAGATTCCCAAGTACTTTATGGCCTGTGTCTTCCATGCGAAGTCAAAGTTTATTTTTATTAGCTTTAGTTGCTCCTGAGGGAGGTTTATATTTAGGGCTTCGGATTTTTCATTATTTATTTTGAACCCTGATAATTTCTGGAACTCAGACAGGTTACTAAATAGGTTTGGTAGGGAGGTGAATGGTTTTGAGATAGTTAACAGTATGTCATCGGCGAACAATGCCAGCTTGTATTCTTTTTGTTTTACCTTAATCCCCCCGATATCTGCGTTCGCCCTGATTTAGGCTGCTAACGGTTCTATCGCCAATGCAAACAATAGGGGTGACAGGGGACAACCCTGTCTTGTACCATTTCTGATGCGGATTTGCTCGGTCTACATATTAATATAGGATAATTTAGCTGTGGGTTCTCCATATAGTGATGTAATAGCTTTCATAAAGTTGCCCTTCTCTCCAAATGCCCGAAGCGTCTCGAACATATATCCCCAATCAATACGATCAAACGCTTTCTCAGCGTCCAAAGATAGTAACATCGAAGGCGTTTTATTGTGCTTAGCTAACTGGATTAAGTCAATTGTTCTCTGTATATTATCCCCTGCCTGTCGACCTCGTATAAATCCAGCCTGATCTGCATCTACCAATTGCGGGAGATACTTATTCAGTCTAGTGGCTAATATTTTGGAAAAAAATTTGAGATCATTATTGATCAGGGATATCGGCCATGAAGTTGCCTTTTATTGCAGATTTGTGTATGCCGGAAATGATCTTCATAATGGGTCTAAAATCTTGGTGTTTCTTTATGAACAAAAGTTGTTTTGGGGAGTTGCCCCTGATTTAAATCTTATTATAAACATATGTTTATTTAAAATATTGAAATAATAACAATATAATAATATATTTGATCGTACTTAGCTGTGTTAAATTTGAGTTATCTTATTCTGTAAAGCAAAGATATAAAAATATACTTAATGTTTTTGCAAGTACCAAAATGTAAAATTATTCTGTATTTTTGTATATTAGCGCTTTAATGAGTAAAATTATTATATTAATATTTTTAATAGCTAATAGGAAAGATTTAATATTTTACATATTATGTGCTTAGATGGGTACTTGAATTAATTTACTTTAATAATGCAGAATTTTCATTCCAAAAATAAGCTTGTTTTAAAGTTTATAATGTACTGTACCTTCCAAGACTCCATTTATTTGATTATTAGAATAAATATGACTGTTTTTAAATGTTCCCTATAGGGTGAAATCACTAAAGCCCCAATATATTTAAATATACAGATCAACCCCCTTATAACGCTGTGCTTGGGGTCCAAAGAATCATATCGCGTTATAAGCGGATCACGTTAGAAATAATGTACAATTGTATGCTTTGTACAATAAAGTATTTAAGATACCAATAATCGTGTTGTAAAGAATTCATAAATATGGAAATTGGGAGCCACGCTTGCATCGTGTTTTAAGCGAATTCGTGTTGCAAGGGATCACGTTATGACGGGGTTGAGCTGTATCACCTTTATTACTACAAAAATAATAATGACAAATTATAGGTTGTCACTATAAGTGCTTTTGTTGTAAAACAGATGCACAGAAGAATTTCATATTGCTGTGGCCCTGTGACACACCTGGTGGGTGTAATTAGAGGACAAGATTGAATGTTCTCTGTGGTGCACCCAAGTAAATGATATATAATTCTAAACTCCAAGTATACACCACTTTTGTGCGCCACAAATGTGTCAAAATTGTCCATCAAACTTGTCTTTGCATAAAAGATAAAATAAAAGTAGACTCAAACAATTCTTAATGTATTCATATGTATATTTTACATGACACACCATAAAAAGCATAAGAAAACACACGTCAAATTTAAGAACATGACTATTGACATACCAACATATGTTATTAATGATTTTAGGTGAAACATTTATTCTTTGGATGCAATGTACAATGCAACTGTACAAAATTGGTGTAAAGCAGATGTGGTGACTATATTTAAAGAGGGAGCTACTGTAGATCACAACTGGGGAATTACAGAGCTGTAAGCCTTACATCAATAGCGGGGAAGCTACTTGAAGGTTTAGAATGATGGGATAATATTAAGGCATACCTAATAGAAAACAAAATTATTAGTAATAGTCAGCATGGATTTATGAAGGATAGGTTGTGCCAAACTAGCCTTATTAGTTTCTTTGAGGAGTTAAGAGGAAATTTAGACCAGAGTAATGCAGTTGATGAGTAAGGTCTACTTAGATTTTGCAAAGGCTTTTGATACGGTTCCAGACAAGAGGTTAGTGTAAAATATTAAGCAAACTAGACTCACTAAAATTAATTGCACCTGGATTGAAAACTGGTTAAAGGATTGAAAACAGAGATTTGTCGTAAATAGAACCTTTTCAAGTTGGGCCAAAGTTGTGAGTGGAGTACCTAAAGGATTGGTACTAGGACCCCTGCTTTCTAACTTGTTTATTAATGACATTGAGGTTGGCATAGAGAGCAACGTCTCCATCTCCATCTCAGTCACATGATGAGGGACATTTAAACAATGCAGAGAGATACTGGCGTCACATACCGTGGCCAGTAACTCAGGATACAGGGGGTCCCTGAGGCTGAAATTAATGTGGTTCAGCTCTAGAGACTCCCTGCTTCAATACAGTGTTATTAAAATAAAAGCCACGCATTCGCCTGTTAGAGGTGCACAGAGAGTTACATTCTGTTTACTCTCAATGCGCTTCTCTTACAGACTGTTGTAGTCCAGTAGGATTTACAAAGCGGGAGTCCCATTCAGAAGCAGGGACCCCCGCTGGGTTAATCCTGATGGGCCATTCCCCCCTGCCAAGCACGGTGCTGTAAACTCTCAACTCTTGCTACACGGTTCACCATCACATGTCCTGCAGCTGCTGATACACGCAAGATGCTACATCTGTAGTTATGATGTCAATGAGTAAATCCCTCTAAGCACATATGAAATTGTATATATGTTTAAATCATAGATGGTGGAAAATAGGCTACTACTGTATATGTTTGTACAGGAAGAAAAAATAGAATATGCACACACCAAATGTGAGATTTTAGATACAGCATAATGCAAAAAAAAGACTGGGTCTGATTGGTGCTCAGATCCTGTTCCCTTACTGCTACGCACAAAAGTCAGTACATCAGTAAAGAAGATTGCTCAGGACTCAACAATACAATCAAGAACAAAATAATCTTGTAAGGAAAGCCAATTTTAAAGCAGCTGAATAGCTGCTATTTAATGAGTGTCCCTCACAGTGTATACAGAAAAAAAAAACAATAACTCAGAAGAGTCCCAAAGATGTTATAGTTTGGATACATTCTTACAAAGAGTTATTTTTCTAGGCCCGTGGCCCTTTACTCAGACTTGAGGAAATGGCCACGGGCTCAGAAATGTTGCCCTTTGTAAGTTTAATGGGGTTTTTTCTGTATACCCTGTGAGGAACACTCTTTAAATAGCAGCTTTTCAACGGCTTTAAAATTGTCTTTGTTTACAAGATATTTTTTCATTCTTCATATATTCTTGAGTGCAGATCCACCTTCTTGACTGATTTACTGTATGTTTGTAACCAGTATAGTTTTAAATTATAAAGTCACACAAATGTTATATATAGTTGAAGAGGTTATTATAAAATGTCATTATTCCATCTTCACATCATACATTTCAGGGACCTGAACAAGTCCGGAAGTTCAGGTTGTACAGTATGTCCATACCAATGGCTGGTTTCCTTTGTAATTGGAAAACAAATGCACAAACCCAGTGCTCCTCCCTTTATGAGTTAAGCAGCTAAGGAAATGATTGGCCTTACATTTATGGAAAACCAATGCACAAATTCTGTGCTCCTCCCAAATTGGCTTGCAATTTATTAGTGACATTTGTACATTTTGGTCCTAAAACTAATAAAAAAAAGGAGCCATTTATTTGCATTTTTGATCAACAAAAACTATTCAATCCTGCTAACGCAGTCAAAGTAAACTCTATTTCTGCAGGTACCTATACTAAATGTATATTATTTCTTATTGTCCTGTATATTATTTCTTATTGTCCTGTGAACTAAACTTAATTAAATATATGGCAGTCCCTAAAGGGTTAAATGAATGAAGCATAATGCTATCTGTGATTCAATGCAATTTAAAACTAGCAAAAGCCAGAAATAACATTTATTTAGCAAAGGAAAATTGTGGGGGTACAAGTTCTTAGTGAAAAGTAATACTATATACACACACATTTCTCTTATTTATGTCAGTAATAGACCCTCAACTCCTCTTCAGTAGACTGAACTTCAGACTGCCATAGAAATATATTAATACCTGTTTGCTAATCGCAGAATTGCTAAGGAGCTCAGAACCTGAAAGGAGGCGCCAGAAACTACAGTATTTAACAAACAGAATTAGGTGAACTCTACAATGGGTTGTATCAGTAACACTACTGTACGTCATTCAATAACTTTATGGAGTATGCAGCTAGGAAAAAGATATGTCATTGCCTCAATAAAAGGCAGTATGTGTTGATGTTTGTCTTTCTTTGCATTACATACATATATTCGCAAACAATAAGACTTAGTCAAACGTCATTGCAGAAATTACTCTAAAACATGTTAAAAGCAGTCATTTGATCTGGCAAAATATTTCTGTCCAATTATTGTTTCTTAGAAATAATAGACATACCTAAATAAGATTTTTTAAAAGAAAGATAATTAAGTTTTAATTCATTAAAGATTTCCTGCTCAGGATAACAGTCAAATCAATGTTTGTTGTCTTTTTATACCACTAATATAATGTATACAGCACTGTATAAACATTACTGCACAGAACAGCTTGTAGTATTATTTTGATTTAAATAGTTCTATTGCTATACATACTGTACAGTATTTGCATAATATATAAAAAATAATAATTTTAGTTAATTAGTAAACATATGAATATGGCTGCTAATGTAGTAAACAACCTTTCATGATCACAAGATTCAACAAAGTATCTGCCCGCTCCGCCTTCTCTTACCATGCACCCCACATCTGTAACAATCTACGAGACTCTTAAAGCTACCACCAGTACTAAAGCTGTCTCACATTTTAATGTGGTCTGTAACTGTTACATAACCTATAACTTATTTTATCTTTAACTTCATGCAATGTCTTCATATATAATGTATAACTCCATTCGCCTAATTTAACCATATATTTGGAACCATGTCTGTCATCATAACTCTGTGCCATGGACATACTTGAAAATGAGAGGTAACGCTCAATGTATTATTTCCTGGTAAAACATTTTATCAATAAATATTCATCCATGTTCAATACAATTTTTAGGATATCATTTCGATATTCTGCTTGTTTTTACTGCACACAGAGCAAGGAATTTGAAGGAAATTTTATTTTTACCAACAAAAACATTTTTTTAAACAGACTAGATATATAAATATAATTATCATAGGTATATAAACAGCTTCATATTTCAGCATATCTCCGTTTATAAGCTCTGAACAAGGCTTAAAACTTGTAGTTATAGGGACAACCTGGATCTAAATGTACAGTATAAACCCTGTTTTGGTAAAATGGAGAAGATTGTGTGGGAGAATATTATAAATAATGCGACTTGGCATTATTACTAATTACATATTACTTTTTGGTGCTTCTTTAAAAATATGTAAAGCAGAAGTCTGGATTATACGGGTGACATAAACAGAGACATGAGTGCCCTGCATAAGATGGTGGTAGATAGGAGAAATGAGGAGGAGTAAAGGCTAGGTCAGAAGAGGGAGGAAGGGGTTGGGCTGCATGAAAGGTACTTAAAGGGGGTGGGGGCAAATGGAGGCTCCCCCTCACCACAATCAGAATATCCCACCCACCATCTCTGCTTTGTTTTAGGTCAATCTTCTTTAGTTGGAGACAAAGTTGTTATGGTTGGTTTATGTGTAATGTACTGTATAAATTAAAAAAGAATTTGGAAAGCAAGGCCAGATAAATAGACATTGACATATGATTTATTGTGGTATATGATCTATTTTAAAATAGAAAAAAATACATTTGGGAAGAGGATAATCTGTATAGAAAGTGTGGAAGGATGCAACAAGGTTGTAGTATTTTTACAGTTGGCTGGTGGACAGGACCATCAGACCACCAATCAGTAGTTCTTAGTCAATATACACAATAAAATGTATTTATTTCCCAGATGTTTCTGAAATAATTATGTCCCCACTTTTATATCACTTGAAGATATGTAAGAGGAGGCTTAGAAGCCAAATGAAAACCGAAATAATGCTATGACAGAACCAGGAGCTTGTCAGAGTAAGCACTTTGCCCGTTAGTAGTAGAATATATTGTTTGAAACCATGAGCAGAAGCCAATCACATTGCTGTTATACAGTTGAACCCCGTTATAATGCGGTCTTCGGGGTCCACCCGATTCGACCGCATTACAACCGGGATTGCGATATTTTTAAAAAAATGGCCGTCGCAATAAGACACGCTGCGTCCGGTGGAGGGGGAGAGCTGGATACTGTAAGTCTCCCAGCTCTCCCTGAAGCCGGCGTCGCAGTGGTAGCTCAACGCAGCACTTACCCGTGCAGTGCATGAGACTGTGTGTGTAGAGCTGGTAAGTCTGTGAGGGGTGGGGGAGCATCCCACACAGCCTGTTCCATGATGTCAGCTGTCTGTGTGTGTCCTGGCCAGGAACCAGCTCCTCCCCCAGTGGAGGTACGGTGTGTGTGTGTGTGTGTGTGTGTGTGTGTGTGTGTGTGTGTGTGTGTGTGTGTGTGTGTGTGTGTGTGTGTGTGTGTGTGTGTGTGTGTGTGTGTGGTGAGGTGCAGGAAGGGGGGTGGGATAGGATATGAAGGGGGGTGGGATGTTATTGGCAGAGGGGTGATGTGCAGATAGGGGGATGTGATGGGCAGGGGTGGGATGGGATGTGATGGGCAGGGGGGGTGATGTGAAGGCTGGGGGGTGATGTGCAAGAAGGGGGGATAGGATGTTATGTGCAGGGGAGTATTGTGTGTGTGTCCATCCGTTAGCAATAAAGCTTAAAAAAACGTGTTATAAGCGGATCGCGCTATAACGGGGTTGTGCTGTACCATGTTCCAGCTCAAAAGAGAGCACAGGAAGTGTGCCAGCAGACATACTTTTCCTTCCACCTACTGCTACCAGCTCTAGCCTAAAAAACTGGACTGTCCTATTATTGTTATTGGTATCCTTAACAGATAACCTTTGCCAAAAGTATGCATTTCCATAATTTGGCAGGCTTAATGTCCAGCAATAACTATTGTTTTAGCCAGGACAAGTGAAGGAGAATGACAGTTCTCACCCAAGTAGTGAGTGCATACATATATTTCACTAATCAACAAAATCAGTGTCAATGAATATGGAAGCCGAGCTTTAAAAAAAAAAAACAACCAAACCAGGCTTCAAATAATAAAAATCTATAAACACAGATTTGCAGTCAGAATAATAAGAGTTGCCAGTTTTTGCTGGATATTTTGTCATATTTAGTGGTGTACACAGTGAAAACACAACCATTTAATTATTTGGACATCTGTGGTATTATTAATTAAAATGTCATATGCTATGATACTACCTTGGCCAATATCATGTGTCATCTCTAAAGTTTGGCTTCTAATCACATGATGCTGACATTTTTCCATGCATGTTACTGTATTTATTTATTTAGTCAATGACTAAACCTTTAGATAAAGAGAAAAGATAATAAGGTTTTATATTCTGAATATGTTCAGACACACAATAAGCTCCCCTTCTGTAGAAAAAAAATATGAAAATTGAACAGGATAACAAGAAACAGTTCTACTTCTTTTGTATACATTATAATAGTCTTAAATGTAAATTCCAAATACATTTTCAGAATATGATCAGTGTGGCTCTAATTGTTTATTAAACTACTGTAAGTGATGTATGTATAGCATCTACTGTATAACCTCAGCTGATGTTACATGGAAGTAATTGCATTGTTTCTTCACAGGTATGTATGTTTTAACCCACTGATGGTCTGCAACCCTGTTTTAAAAAGAAATACCCCACCCAGCCTTTATTATTGATGTTATGTATGTTTTGAATATCAAAGGTTTTTTTTTTTTTAAACTGCGTACTGCTAATTGTCCAACACTTGACAGGCAGATTTATTGGGGGAGGGAGAGGTCATATGACTGCTTAGATGTATAAAAGTAACATCACTTAAGGGATGCATTGGCAGGATATGCATTGGCATCTTAAAGTGATCATCTTTAAGTGAGAATATATAGGTGCAATCCATATACAAAGGTGTAATTTTATTGAAGTTAAAAGTTTTGGACCGCCCACGGCCACCGTAGCCTGCCTAAGCGCCTTGACTGCAGTCCTGATCACTGTTCACGGGACTAGGTGAGCACTGCATCCAAGTGCGGATGTCAGCGGCGTTCAACGGAGGCTATCACCCACATGTGAGTTAACTGAGTTAAGTGTTAATCACTTTTTAACTTCAATAAAATTACACCTTTCTATTTGTACCGGCGGGGTTGTTTCTCTCATTGTATATGTGTATGGCGTAAGCAACGGAGGAAATACCTGTGAGGATGTACCATTAACAAACCATAAAAGGAAGAATAGCAGAAAGCTGAAGAAAAGAACACCGTAGACAAAGACACCACTGTTTGGATTCAGTACCAGACATGGCCCTGTGAGAACACTAGTATATTATATCATACCATTTATAAAATGTATGTGTTAAAATAAAAACCAATGTGTAATACTGGCCCAAAATGTATAGTTGCTGCTCAACCCCAAGGAGGATCCTCCGACGATCCTTGTAAAGGAATATGGAAAATAAGGAATAGGGGGGCGCAAAACAGATAGGAGTGCAGAGTTAAATATAGCTAATGCTATACTTAACTCTGCACTTCTATCTGTTTTGCGCCCCCCTATTCCTTCTTTTCCATATTCCTTTACAAGGATCATCGAGGATTCTCCTTGGGGTTGAGCAGCAACTATACACTTTGGGCCAGTATTACACATTGGTTTTTATTCTTTATTATTTATTACTATCTAGTATATCATTAAGAGGGAGCGCCCCAGTTTGCCTATACCATCTCCACTGACCTGACTATTCAGATTCATAACCTCTTCCTTCAGGTTTATGTTCTCTTTCTTTACTGACTTTATGTCCCTTAGGACCATTTCATAGGCATCCCTAACTGTACACAGCTTTGTGTTTAGACCGTAGCCGTCCTGGCGAGTGTTCCAGCTAGGTACTAAGTCTGTGAACTTCTTTCTGAGACGCTTCCAGGGCGTTGACATTTCTTCTATCAATAGTCTCTTCTCCTCCTCTAATTCATGGAGTCTCTTATCGCCTTCATTGGCTTGGACAGAGAGGGTCTCGTACATTTTGTTTATACAGTAGTTTCAAACTCAAGCCCTTCGAATGCCTCTCTTGCAGAATGTCTCTCCTTCTGAGAGGCTTCCATCTCCTTTATAAAGTTGCAAATTTCCTCCTGAGAGACTCCCAGCCCTGTACAAAGCTTGTGTCATTATTTTTCAAAGAATTCCAGTGCAGTGTTAAGTTGGTCAATGGAGCAAGGCAGCATCAGTATATGCCTTCTGTAACTTTCTTGACATAACTAGATCACTCTTCAAATGACGGCTCTCTTTCTCCTGTAATACACATTTAACAATTGCTGTGGATAGACACTTCTGTAGTGAAGCCTTTGCCTCTTGCTCTTTATTAGTTGTCCATAAAGGCAATTTATCGCATTCCCTGTGGATTGAGGTGCCTGGGTGTCATGGTAGACCAGGTCTTTTAACACCATTTATATTTAAGGGATCAATCACAGGGCCAAACAAGGCAGTGAAATAAAATGAGGTTTATTTTGGATAAATCCTCGAAAAAACACAAGAATACAAAAATATACAGACTGGGGTCTGGGGAATGAGATCTACTTTTCCTTGGTGCAGTGACCCACTTTAAATGGGTTTACCCTGTCCACTTCTTTGCTTTAGGATATCAGAGTGCTGCACACAGCAGCCATCCTGACATGAACCTCCAGCTGGTCACAGTCCAACTCTACCCTCCTTCCCAGAGTGTCTCTCAGATGGTCTCCACACTCCTTCCCAGAGATGGACTTCAGATGGACTGATCAGCAGTGTTCCTTATATACCCTTGGTGGCTATCTTTTAACATTGAGCAAGGCAGTAAGCCAAGAGAAACAGTGCCTGGGGCTCAGACCTGATAACTAATTCATTTAACTAATCCCTTACATTTGTTCTGATCTATTTCTATGGAGAGCTTCAACTGAGTGAATTACTTAGTCTTTCTCCATAGAAATGACAACGGAATATCTCATTTACTTTCTTGCATGTTGATTCCATCACCACACAATACCAGATATCTAATCTGGGAGGAATTGCTAACACATGCATAAATACAGACATAATGTAATTATGTAAAAGAAAAGACTTAGAATTACAGTTAGCCCAAATCACATTACAGAACAATGTTGATTCACTGGGAGATTGTATTTACAGGGAATAGAGAATACAGGCTTTGAAATACATTCCCTGTTCTCCCCCAGAAATTCAATTACATTTGGGTGAAATAAGCCTTACATACAGATGCAGCGGCCATTATTGAAACACTTCACGTGGTGTATACCTCGGAATACGATGTCATGGTGCGGGATTTCTTCCAACCGTACCACCTTAAGACTCGAGAGCAAGCGAGTGCAGAAAATGGCCTTTCAGTGTTCTGGTTTTTAAACACCTCAAATTGACACAGTAGCACAATAGCACAGTAACACATTACAATTCATTCATTTCATTGCTTTTAATTGCACACAAACCATAAAATTCAAACAAAGCAACTGCATGTGCCTGGGGTAATGGGTGGCGTTAATGCTGCGTGGAGTACAGCAGCGCACACGAAAACGTCACTGTGATTTGTTCGAATACTGACCGCTGCATCTGTAGCTGGCCAAGTTACATGGATTTAGGGTTAAATAGCTGGGATTTCTCTTTATTAGGTCCCCCAGCTACCCCTACCATCACACTGAGTTAGGGCTCTTTACCTTGGTTAAAGGCATCCTCTTTCTTTTCCACTATTCCAGGGATGATTCTGTGAGTTGCTTTAGGCTGCAGCATATCTCTGTTCACTTCTAACGCAGGTTTTCCTTAATTCCTTCTGTAACTTAGGCCGCAGCCATGGTGCCCCGGGCCACGCTGAGCTGTGCTCCTGCTCTGCCTCGCCTTCTCGAGCTGGTGCTTTTTGCATCCTGGTAGGCGAGGCAGTGAGCGTGCTTTGGGAGCGGGGCAAAGGCGTGACAGAGGCATGATGGAGCCGTGACGGAGGCGGAGCGGAGGCGTGGCGGGACGCAGGGCTTGTCCCTATTTCCCATTGGATGGTTGCAGTCATGTGGCCGCTCCTCCGCTCCCATCAGCGCCGAAATTTTAAATCTGGCATTCTCCTTCAATTTGCTGTGCCTCCGCACGCATGCGGAAGCGCGCGGAAGCGGATTCTAAAGCCGCGCTGATTACAGATGAAGGGGGTAAGTTCATCTGCTCAGCGGCTCTGTGCTACCATGTCCCAGGCCTTAAACTGTCACACCTTTCTTCTTTTTCTTTCTCTTTGCTTTGAGAAGCTCTACAGAATCAGTGGTACTGTGCTCACATTAATTACTCAAGACTCTTTTCAAAGTGTGAGCCATAGCTTCAGACATAGGGAAAACAAACTTCCCAAGAAACCAGTAAAGAGGAAATGTGTCTTTAAAGCAGAAACATAGGAATGAACAACAGAACTAGACATAAACAGGGAGACAAAAAGATAAGAGAGCTGACTTTTACATTTGAGACATAAGCATAAGTGATAGAAATATCATAAATTGCAGGGAAAACCATAGACAGAAACTTGCAGTTACTTCTGAAACTTTAGAATCAAGCATAGGAATATCTCAGATTGCGAAAAACTTAAAACAGAGAAACTTGCAGTAGCATCTGAAACTTTTAAAATCAAGCAACGGAATATCACAGATTGAGGGGAATCACAGCATGCAGCAAAAAATAATGGGAGCACTTTTGTCTTTTGGAAATGGACCCTGAGAACCAGCAGTGGTATACCCAAGCAAAGAAATCAAAAGCAAGTCTGTCTTTAGAAATGCAATCTGAAAATCTGCATTGGCCCACCCAGAAGGGGTGGGACAAGCCTTGTCCAGGAAATGAAAGTCTGAGAGACTGAAATGGCGATAACATGTACTGCAGGGAAGGCCTTTTTGTTTTTAAAGGGATTTTTTCTCTGGGAGAAAAGAAGCACAAAAACCCCTGCAGAACCCTTCCGGCAACAAAAACCTTCAAGATCCCAAATGGGATTTTCAAACACTAAAAAAAAGTAGTTCTCTTCAAACCAACGCAAGCAGAAAGGGGTATACTGAAGCAGGCAGGTGATGGATCTGTTCCAGCGAGGTCATGAAATGGCCTTGGTTTTCTGTCACAGGGGACTCCTGGAGCAGGTAAGACCTCAGTGGCCGGAACAGCAGGGGAGGCAAGGATTGTTAGCGTCACAAGCAGGTAGTGTGGTCGAGGTCACAGGCAGGGTTCGGTGGCAGGCAGCAATCAGGTTTGATGTGGTCACAGGCAGGGGTCAGCAACAGGAAAGAAGTAGCAGGGCAGGGAAGCAGGAACTGAGAATAGGGAGTAAGAACTTAGACTAGGGAACAGGGACTGAGACCACGGAGCAGGCAGCAAACAGGGACAAGCCATATTGCCAGCAAGGGCCTTCAATAATGTACAGGACTCCAACACGGAACAGGAACAGAAGCATGGGCATAGGCGTAAGGAGTCTGACAACCAAACAAAGGCAATGGAGTAACAGGAAACAGGAACTATAAGGACAGAGGACAGGAGCAACAAGAGGAAACAGACAGAGGAACCCCAGAGCAGACAGAAACCAGCAACGCACCCTGTGGACAGAGAAAGGAACTACGGCTAGGAGCAGGATGTCTAGGACACTCTGACAGATATCCTCTACAATTCAATATGCCATTTTGTCCTCCAATTCAACTACAACACACACCACTGAGAAATGCTCAAAGAACTAGATTGGCCATCACTCTTAAGTCTACGTGCAAAATTCATCTTTCCTGTCTTGCCTTCAAATCCTTTCTGGGCAAGCTACCCATCTATCTGAACAAGCTCTTCGCCCCTACCACATGCAGCACTTATCATCTGAGATCTGACTCCAAAAGGTTCTGGTTCCAAGGTTCAGCAAAGTATCCGGCTGCTCCTCCTTCTCTTACCGTGCACCCCAAAACTGGAACAATCTACCAGAGACTCTCACAGCCAACACCAGTCTAAGTTTTTTTTAAAAACTAAAGCTGTCTCACATTTTAATCTGGTCTGTAATTGTTACATACGCCTATAATATATATTATCTCTAACTGTGCATGCTATGACTTGTATATAATGTATACCGTGTTTACTTACTGTATGTAACTTGTGACATAGTCCAAAGATGTTAGGCAGCTTTCTGCCCCATTTTAGAGCAGAAAGTGCAGGAATAGTTACAAATGATCCGTTCCACAGCTTCCCATTACCTCAGGCAGCTGGATGGAAAATCCAGACCACAGATTACAATGGCTCTAGTTCTCCCTCACCTGCTCTTCTAATCACATGCACAGGTATTTAGAGCAGAGAGGTTTTGCATTTCACTCTCTCTCCTTGGAGCCTGGGGGCTGGGGGTGTCGCTACTCTCCTGCATCCAGTATCGAGGTTGACGGCCTCTCCACGTATGACAGTACCAGAGGATTTGCCTGGACACCACGAACAGATAAGACAAAACAAATGGTTACTGCTGTTGCTAAAAGACTGTGCTGTATCTTGTGTCCCTAAATGAGAGAGCATTGTTTTAAGCTGGGGAACCAGTTTAGTTGGCCAGCAGCTGTTAGAGAGACTGATTCTGTGTAGTTAGATCCCTGAAAGGGATAGGATTTGCTTATATGATTTTGGTTTTATTTCTTGAAATAACAGTGGGGGAAATATTGTAACACTGAAATGTGTGAACTGCTGAATGAAAGTATCTGAGTACCTCTAACCTACACATGTTAAAGCTGCAGTACCTTACTTGGATGAAAATAAAGCAGGCAGAAGCCTGAGTTAAGCAGCATAATACTTTGCATGATCCTGTTTGTTGTATAATTAACCCTAGAAGACTGTGTCGGGAAGAACCAAGACAGACGTCAGCACTACAAAAGAGGGGCGTTTGTCACAAACTGTATTTGTAACCATGTATTATTTGTCATCGTAACTCTATGCCCAGGACATACTTGAAAATGAGAGGTAAATCTCAATCTATTACTTCCTGGTAAAACATTTTATAAATAAAATAAATAATTATAATTATATCACTGGATTAAAATTTAATTTCTGAAATCAGAATTTTACGATTACCATGTCGAAGTAAATAAAAATAAGTAACCTGATAACAATCATATAATGTTTTACTGAGTTTAATTGTTTGAGAGTACTGTATATGATTTTTTTTGTTTTGTGGTAATAAATCAGTCATCAATGTAATATTTATAATTCTTTGGTGCTGTAACATGGGGTCGCAATGACAATTTTGTTCCTATGAATATATAGTACCGTTTATTGAATGAGGTTAGAGTCTCTGTCGATCATGGGTATTTAAATATTTCTGGACGTAAAATTGTCTTTTCAAAATCAACTCCAAAAAGCATGTTGCATATACTTTTGACAGTTACAATGTATTTCAACACTTCTGTTTTACAAGACCGATAGGAATGTTTTTATATATACAAACATGTAGTTTACCTTGACTGACTTTATTAGTATGCTCTGAAAATAAATGGTAATAAAATATTTGTAAGAATAAAACTGTGCATGGCGGGCAGCATGAAACTGCACCTCTGCCTTTTGCTCTAATTACTTGTTGGGAAAGAGATTCTATCCATGTTTGAATTCATTGGGCTATGTACTTTCAGAAAATATTAACCTTTGCGGGAATATTTGTATGAGATAGGCTTGTTTTCCCTTGTCAATCTTAGTGTGCACCTTTTTTATATTCAATCCTGAACAATTCAGCTGTATTGCTAATTTGTAGACTGTACTGTATAAGCCACAAAAAGTATGTAAACTTATACATATCTAGTATCAGTGAAAACAGGGACCACAGAGAAATACTATTTATAATTTCATTTGAATTTGTTGGAGATATCTTGAGCACTATTAAGAAAATAAGTACATTGCATATTTTTTTCAGATTTATTACATGTGGTAGTCACATGATATGCAATCCACTCGAGACAGATTCCAATGAAAAGCTCAACATGTGCTGAGGAAAACAAACAATATATACAGTTGTAGCCAGACTTATTGTGCCCGGAAACATGGCCGAAAAATCTAAATGGTACGGCTCCTTTAAGGTAAATGCCACGGTGACCTGTGTGGTGTCCATACGTCCGTATGGGACTGCATGCTGTGCTAAGCCCTGCAGCCAGAGAATGCTGCAGTTACATTTCCGCAGCTTACTGCAGCAGCGGGAGCAGTAAGTCTGGCTACATCTGTAGGTTTCATACATACAAAGAAAGTTGCTCACAGAATCTCATTTAATCAAACGTATAGCAAATGTTAACATCTATTTGGCCTGGCAGGTGGCAACTACCGCAGCAAAAAGTTAAATATTTTCATGGACCGAACTGAAAGACATTCATACATCATTAGCTGAAGGAAGTGCATACAAAAGATTAATTTAATGTAAAATCTGAGGGGTTTGGTGATTTTGATGCATATAATTTAATATACCATATATTTATTTAATTGGCAATTTCATATAGTCATAACTGCAATGAATATATGTATCTATGTGTAATAAAATTGAACTGTAGAAATTGTTGCATTATACAAATGCTAATGTTAACAATGTTGTCCTGTTCATTTTATGTTTTTAAAATAAATTAACATTTTAGCCTATAGGGTAATTTATATTTAGGTGAAAAATGGTGCTCAAAATCGCATGTAGACAATCCAAAATAGGGAAAATATGAATATATGTCCATCAATATACAGATAACATAATGAGTGTCCAGAGTGACAAAATTTCATATACAGTATAATATTTTAATATGGAATTTTGTCACCCTGGACACTTATTATGTTATCCGAATATTGATGGACTTGTATATTCATATCTTTGATATTTTGGATAGAGTCTTCATGTGATTTTGAGCACCATTTCTCTCCTAAAATATCATTTGTTCTTTTTTGGTTGCTCATCAGTGATACTCTTCATGTAAATCCATTCAGGGCAACTCTTATTTTTTTCTCTATATATTTTGTGTTGTAAGCTTTTTTTTTATCTTTATATCTTTGAGGAATTTACTTTGGGGATTCTATATATATCAGTTAACACACTCAACTGGTAACCCATTGTTTAAGAATGGATACTAAAGTTGATGGACAGGATAACCACATTGAAACTACCAGATCAAAATATGTTTTTAATTGTTTCGACAACACTACAAGGTCCAAAAAGGCCTGACGTATTTTTGATAATCAAATTGATATTGAATGTGAGGGCCTTTGTGACCTTGACGGCCAATTTTCACATTTGGGCAAATTACTTACAGTCTAGACAAGACTCTGGTGGGAAATAGTCACTCTCAAAAATTATACCAAGTCAAAACGGATCCCCAGAGACCAGCGAGTGAAAAAAACACTCACATTTGGGTTTGTGGACCATGAGTTTGAATCTAATTGGAAAATGAGTCTCAATGATTGTTCTTCAAATTAATTGGATTTATCATTGAATCTAAGACAAAAGAATAATTAGCCCTTAAAAAGATGTAAACGTTTTGCAGTCTAAACTATCCCAAAATACTAAAATGGAGGGTTTTCAAGTGTGACCGTTCATTAGCCCAGTCCATAAAAGATCTGTAAATAGAAATTATGGCCAGAAAACAAGCCAAATTCGAAAGAGATAGGCTTGATTACGAGCGCAATCAGGTCTATGCCTGGTAGAAAATCACACAAACCAGAAGAGGGAGCAAGGATCCCCAATTAGGACATTCAACACCAGTAAATAGATCTGGGAAAATATTCATGGTCTTATAAATCCATTCTAAAGAAAAAGTTACCTAATGAACCACAGAGCGCTGATTCTGATGTTTCGGACACTGACAACCTTAGCATTCTGTCTCATTCTTAAATACAATAGAGGACGTAACCCCCATTTTCAACCAGATAACCCAAAGGGCAATGGACATATTGGGGTAGAGGACAGAGCGAACAAGACACTAGACCTTGACCAGGACAACAGTCGGATCATCTTGTTTTTGGTCAAACGTCAAAAAACGAAAGAGGACCAGACATATCACAAAAAGATCAAAGCAAAGGAGTTCTGACAAAACAGAAAAATAACTTTTAAGCGATTACTGTGGAGTTATCAATATCTCTAATGTAGCCTAGCCAGTCAAGAACTGACACTATTAAGTAAGGGCTTAAATTTTGCCCCTGATACGACATTTCATGTGTTTGACACAGTAGTAGATCTCCAGAGATTCATAAGGACGTGTACTTTGAAAAAATTCTATAACAAAAAAGATGAGAAATCATGTAATTATGTGAAGATGTGAAAATAAAAGGAAAAGGGGAAAAGGGAATGGACTGGGCGCTTCTAAAAGTGAATGTGAAAACAGTGTTTAAGGAATAAAATAAAATAAAATAACAAGATGTGAATACACTTAACAATGACTTAAAAAAATAATAAATACCCTTCACCAACAAGTGATAGAATAAGTATTAAATGTACAAAGTGTAGTTAGCTGCTCAACTTCCTCAAATAGTACTGTTCTGAGTCCCAAGATGTACGGTTTATTTTCTTCTGGGAGGGGGGGGGGGGTAGCGCAGGTTTGCTAGGTGTTATATGTGAATGAAAATGAAAGCAAATATAGTGCAGGAGGTTGATAATGGTTATTTGTCACTCTGTTAGCTTTAAGTAGTTGCACTCACAAAACTTCTTGTAATGGTAAGTATGTCAGAGATTCTTCTCTCTCTGACTGGAGCCCTTGTGATGAATAAATACAATAGGTCTCAGGATACCCCTCAGTTGGTATATAAGGTCGACATGAAAAATACCATTTTATTCATAGTGTACATGTTTCCGGGGACTCCCTGCTTCCCAAGATACAGGCCCCGTTATGAGGTGCCGGTATTCTCTGCATATAAATATCCCGATCACGTGACCGCGGAATGTAAACAAAGCAGAGGGATACCGGCACCACATAAAGGGGCCTGTATCTCAGGAAGCAGGGGGTCCCCGGACCTAAAACCAAAGCGGTTCAGCTCCGGAGACCTCCTGCACATCTACACTATGAATAAAACACCCATATCAATAAACAATTATTCCTTACCTTTGCGGCTATCTGCCTTAGCGGATATCCGCTATGGTAACGAAGCAGCATGAATGTATTTTTAATAATAGTGTACTGTGAGCAGGGGGTCCCCTGAGCTGAACCGTATTGATTTGTTGATCAGGGACCCCCTGCTTCCCGAGTTACAGGCCCCGGTATGTGTCATCGGGTGTCAGTGTCGCTGCCATCTTTATAGCGTCCCATACACGATGTGCCCGCTATAAAGATGGTGGCGACACTGGCACCGATGCCCCAAACTGGGGCCTGTAACTTGGGAAGCAGGGGGTCCCTGAGCCACAAATCAATGCGGTTCTGCTCAGGAGACCCCCTGCTCCCGCACAATATTATTAAAATACATTAATGCTGCTTCATTACCATAGCGGATATCCGCTAAGGCAATGAAGGGGTTAAGGCATAATAGCATGTTTATTTGGGACAATTGCCCCAATAAACATTGCAATAAACAACATACACCCCCTGTGCCCCCAACAACCCATATACCCACAGTACATATATTACATTTTTGGGATGCACAGCAATGATACTATATGCCAGCGGTGGCCCTCGAGTGTTCCCCGCAGGCCTGCAGTACCAATTCTGTGCCCCCCCAAAAATATTAAACACATAAATACTTTTCAATAAATACACCCCCCCCCCTAACACATACAGTACAGTAATGTGCTAAATAACTATTATCCAGATATGGATAATAGATTATTTGCCCATTATGAAACACATAAAACATGCATAAATAAAACATGAAATGTTAATCTTAAAATCACCACATTGCATCTTACAATTAAACCAGCAGCTAGACAAATGTATATCAAATGAAAACACAATTGGATTGTGTGTACATGATGCAATTAATGTGTGCATCATGTAACACTATGCAAAATCAATTTCAAAATAAAATATACTATGCCAGCCACTATACATACAATGCCAGCCACAAATTCAAATAGAAACAAAGCAAGTAAACATAAATACATTTACCATCAATCAATCAATTTCCTACATCAATTACAATACAATCCCAATCAATTATACAATTCACTATACAATTCCTAAATACAAACCAATGAGAAAATAATTCTAATTCAAAGTAACCACCATCATACAAATCTAACTACCAGAAATGAGCCTTTATTCAAAACGCGTAGGAGGGTGTGCGCTATTTGCTACATATTCTACTTACCCTGGACCATGATCCAGATAGATTCCTTGTAGGTAGACATAATACTGGTCTCAAAAATAAATCCCTCTTCTTTCCTATGTTTATAAAAGGTAAATTTGTGTCCTCTTTTGAGTGCTTGATGGAGAGCGACCATTTGCTGCTTCACAAAGGGTTCAGTTTAGGTGATTCTAAAAATAGACACCATACAGGTTACCTCACAGAGGGTGAAATTCTGGCCCTAAGGGTTTTAAAAATGAACAAATCACTCGTTATAAAAAATGCTGATAAAGGTGGAGTGGTAGCGGTGCAGCATAGGGACGACTATTACCAGGAGGCCATGCGCCAACTGGGAGATACTTGTTCCTATGCTGCACTTCAAGCCGACCACAAGGTGAGGTTCCAGATGGAGATTAAGGAGATTCTTAATGAGGGCTCAATGTTGGGAGTCCTTGATGATAATGATATCAGATACCTTTACAGTGCTACCCCCACCACGGCCGTGTTTAACCATCTCCCAAAGATTCATAATATGCTGATCTCCCCTCCAAGGAAACCTATTATATCCAGCATTGAATTTTTGGGAGATGGTGTCTCACAGTACATGGACAATTTCATCCAACCCCTTGTGCGGCAGTTGCCTTCATCCATTTTAGATAGTGAAGATCTGCTTACACAGATTGAAAGAGTCACCTGGAAATGTAATCTTATTTGGGTTACATTAGTTGTAACGTCGCTGTATACAGTGATTTCCCACCATCAGGGTTTGGCAGCTGCTCGACATTTCTTGTCACAGTCTGATCTAGCACCAGCACAGATTACATTCATTTTGGATTCTATACACTTTTTACTTACACATAATTTTTTTTTTTTGATGGGGTCCATTATCTCCAAACACGTGGAACGGCGATGGAGACAAGTTTTGCCCACTCCTATGCCAACCTCTTTATGGGGTGGTGGGAGTCGTTCCACGTGTTTGAAGGTCTGAACAAATTTAGGGAGAACTTTTTATTTTATTGACAGTTTCTAGATGATCTTTTGTTTATCTGGGAGGGTGATGTTTCCACATTCTTAAATTACATTGATGCAATTAACCACAATAATTACAATTTAATATTCACCTACACCTTTAATTCCAACACATACATTAACTTGATTCATGTTTATATATAGACACTGTACTTCAAATTCAGACTGATTTATTTCGGAAGCAAAATTCATGCAACACTTTTCTTAGGGTGAGCTGTTGCCACTCCAAAGTCCTATTCTAGGGCATACTAAAATGGCAATTCATGCATGTCAGACGCAACTGCTCCAGTCAGGAGGATTTTGTACCTTTAGGTGCAACAGTTGCTAAATTTGTGTTAGGATGAAACCAATGCCCTCCTTTAGCTTTACAGTAACTAGAGAAACCCACAAAATCCACACGTTCATCAACTGTAATTCATCATTTATTATATACTGTACTTGATAACATATGGTTGTGGACAAAAATATGTGGGCAGCGCCACGAGATGCCTTAAAATTAGGATCATGGAACACCTCCATCTAATTATGAAGAAAGATCAAAATCATCCTGTCCCCAAACACTTCTCTAATTACCTCAGGGGACGCATTGATACGTTGTTATTTCAGGGTATCGAACACATTCCCCCTTACGTATAGGAGGAGATAGAACTAAGGTGCTAGTTCACCGAGAAGCTTTCTGGATCTTTACCCTTAAAACTAGATAACCATTAGGGTGAAACATTGATTTGGGTTTCAAGCTTTCTTTCCACTCCTTCCCTCCCCCTCTCCCCCCCATTACCCCCATAGCTTCATCCATTTAAGATTCATACAGTACCTGTACGTACTTCCCAACCCTGCAGTGTACAGGTACCCAAACTGGCTTCCCAATACTATTGCAATAATGGGCCGACCGTGACTGAAAACCTGTTGAGCAGCAATCCTTGCTTCCTGGCCCTACCTGATTACCGGCTTCAGCAGGCACCTGACAACTTTAATGCTGATTACATGAGTGATACCGACTGTTACTCACAATGCTGTACACCCCTGAAATTGGGTGTCATCTCCACCTGGTTGGCAACGTATTTAATGAAGATAAAGATAATGCAGACTGCATGAGTGATCCCAGCTTTTACACACAATACACAACTGACATTGACTCATCTCCAACCATTTGGCAAAGTTTATAATGATGGAAAATATAATGTACTATACAGAATTAACTTTAATTCCCCTGCAGGAGTGCTAGACTTTCAGGGGGGAGTGGCAGTTGTAGAGATCCTGCGCTCTCCCCCCAGGCATTTAAATGAATTGCCGGGGATTGCACGAAGCCTCCATAATACACATACAGCAACTTCCCTTCCAGCAACGCGTCATCATGGTAACCCGGCAATAAATGACCATGGCACGTGACGTCACATGACCCTGTGCGTCATTTGACGCCGGGGCTGAGAACGGAGGGGAGGTAGCGTGAGGCGCCAAGGGGAGCAGACTGGTACAGTGTACTGTATGCCTGCCATAGCCCATCAATGCTTGTACACATGCTTGTACACATGTGCACTAGAGTGGGACGACGCATGCACACCTTGCCACATTACAGTATTATTTTGGACAACACACCATGCACTGTGATTCAATTACATGTTATAACTTGTAATAAAATTTCACACGGAGATGTTGATTGATTTTATTCCACTTCATGGTTAATGGAAAACATTAAGTGATGTCTTTTTTACATATTTAATCAATTTTAAGATTTAGAAAATAAATAAATTTCCAAAATGTTCAAACAGTTGTTTTCTAATCCTTCACGATCATCCGTTCAGTACTGTAAGACAGACCAATTGAGTTGCATATCCCCTCTCCCTCACCCCCACAAAGAAAAGTCATGGAACTACAGTGAACAGATGAAGAGATACAGTGAGCAGCTAAATATGCCTATAGTACAATAAACAACTAATGTAAACGTAAATATATAGCATCCTTGTATGAACCCTTAATTAAGGAATAAAATAATGTGTCATACAGTATCAGTGATACAAGTCATTGGCGGCTGCAGCTGTATCAAAGAGGTAGCTCAGCACTCAGACAGCGCTAGACAATAAATGACAAAAACAACAGCGCAAAACCGCAATAGTGAAGTATATCAAATATAATTTGGTAGAATAAAAGGTGAGTATTCTGCGTACATTTAGTAGATAAAACAAGTGCATTGAGTATAAATTACACAACAGGTTACCACACGATAGAACTGCGTCAGGTGAAGTGAGCCCTCTGGTAGCCCTCGACTGGAATTGTGATGTCAGCCCCGCGTCCCGAACAGATGGCGCGCTGCACACTCCGTCTTTCCTATAACCCAGATCTCGTCAATGGGGGATCCCTCTCGGAGACAGAGGCAATAGGAGTCCCAAAATGCAGGGCAACGTCACTACTCGATGGTACAGCAGTCACGTGATGGAAGGTCCCTTGCACATGCGTAATGTGGGATATCAGTCCAAACAGTATAGGACCCGGATAATGGCCCTACAGTGATGCTTAGAGCGTATAGCAACCGCTACGTAATCGCAACAGATGTTCACCACTCTTCCATCAAGCAGACACGGAAAGTGGGGCTTGCAGTATTCATACAAAAGCTGGAATAAGCACTTGCACAATAAAAACACTAATCCTACGCGTTTCGTAGCTGATAACGCTACTTCATCAGGGATTTATGAAAAGTTCAGCAAATAGAAGAGAATGCAGCGCACCACGATCCAAAAAGAAGAACAGGTCTGGCCAAAAAAGCAATCTTTATTGAAGAGTCATAAAAGCAAGGGATGCAGCCCTTCTACGCGTTTCGTGTCTAGCACTTTATCAAGAACTTCTTGATAAAGTGCTAGACACGAAACGCGTAGAAGGGCTGCATCCCTTGCTTTTATGACTCTTCAATAAAGATTGCTTTTTTGGCCAGACCTGTTCTTCTTTTTGGATCGTGGTGCGCTGCATTCTCTTCTATTTGCTGGACTTCATCTCTCTTCAGCAGCACGCGGTGGAGGGGAGACTCTGGCTGCTGAGTGAATACTGAGTGAATACTGTGAGTACTTAGGGCCAACCCAATGAGGTAGGGGAGGCTGTCTCTGGACAACCTACCCCAGCCTTCAGCTTATCTAGTGCCCCATTGCTTTATGCCCAGTATTATACACTTATCAATGCATTAATATCCAGAGTGTGTCCCCCTCCTTCCTACATATAGTACACTTTGAGCACCTTACTTCACCAAACCTCATTTATGAAAAGTTGAAAGTCTTTGGCTGTGCTCTGTCTTCAAACGCTATCACCCGTAATTTATTCGGGCAAGAATATTTTATCAATTTTTACACGTTCAACCCAGAATTAAACCAAGATTAAACAATTTACGGAGTTGCACCTTCCCACAAACCTTCCTCAGGAAACCGAGCAAAAGGCTTTCGGCTCCTTATCAACACCTCCACGCCCCCAGGCCATGGGACTTTAAACAAGAAAGTAACATTATGTTTGAGCCTTTTTTTTCTTGACCGAGAATTTACTTTGCCAGGTTTCACGCACATGTGCGTACCTGAGAAGTCCTGCATACTAAATGGTCTACAATGACTTCACTGCCAAAGTGAAATTCAAGTCCAAAAAAAAAAAAAAAAACTCTTTATTTGTCTCGAGCACGGATTAATAAATGAGTGATTTTAGGGGACACTTTGTTATGCCTTTTTTCTCATATGTTATCAATTTTTACATTTAGAAAATCGCTACACTTTTATTTCTCTATGATGCATTTTGCATGTGTAATTAATTCGGGGAAGAAAACCCCCCCAAAAATACTAATGATATTTTTTGTTGGGGGGGGGGGAGAATTCTATTCAATACCTTCAACTTTAGGTAGGCTTGGTCTGCTTACAGTATCATACTGTTTATGGAAATATCACACACACAGTACTGTAATAACTTTTATTGTATTTTACAACAGTTCAAATGATTTCTTTCAACTTTAATCCTGCAGTCTCATCACAACATTATGTATACCAAGATGAAACATGAAACATTTGGCTAGTGCAACCAGCCACACCAATGTAAGTCCCGAAGCCCCCAGCTCACCTCCTCCAGCACCCAGCCATGCACATGTTCATCTGGGTGACACCAGCACTCCTTGCACCAGATCCAGCTCGGTCACCCACATGCTGGATTTTTTCAGTAGTATCCGAATCACTGACAACTCAACAGAGCAATACAGGGTTCGAATGGAGGCCAAGATGGATCGTTTTTTTGAGACCATGGTGAATATGGATTGGTGCATGGGTGTTCGTCTGGATATGATTAAGAGGAACATCGCTGGGCTCTATTTTTGCTTGGAGTCCCTGCCTCTGTATATCCGACGCAGGAGGGTGACCTTGAGGCGCCTTATTCTTCCATGGAGGAATCGCATACCCCCCTCACTCCCCCCGTGCACCCTCTCAATCCCTGGATTTGACCTTCATGGTGCCAACACCAAGAACACCACGAGCCCCCCCACGCTCAACCCCTCTGTCTCCAGAATACATGTATAACCTTCTGTTGGAGGAGATGACAATCTCGGTAAGTGCTAGGCCACGACAGGAGGAAAGCATCCTCCCCGACCATCTACACCTGCTCACTGCCAGAAGCACAGCCTCTCAGCACCCAGGATTGTACAGCTCCCAGATATCACCCTGAGAGACCTGCCCCAGAGGATTCTGGAGAAATACAAGATCAGATCTGCTGGTCTACCTCAGGAATATGCCCAGTTCATCTTTAAACACCACATCAGTTTTGAGCTGTGCAGTGAGTGGACCCAAAATGTCAATTTTTATGCCAATAAATACAAGAAGGCTCTTCCAGCAAATTTAAGGAGAACAATTATGGAGGAAGTGAAGTGCAATTTTAAAGCTACCAGTCTTCTTACTGTGAGAGACAGCATCAATAACTTTTTGAGGCATACAAGGGCTCTTCCCTGGAGGTCCATCGACTTGTTTGATGACTACTAGTTATACATTTATTTACAAATAAAGATGTGCCTCCAATGTTTTTAATCTAAAAAAAACAGTTGATTTTTTAAAATTATGTAATGCTTATTTCTGTTTTGCATGTCTGGAGCTGGCAAAGACAACGTGCTGGAACCCCCTTCCCCCCTTCCCACTTTTGGTGCAGGAAACTCTCCCAGCAATACTGCCAGGTAAGACACACATAGGGCTCAAATCCATGCATGCCATGTCCCTTCTCCCCAAACCCCCCACAACCTAAGGTACTTTAAAACCTATATTCCTACTGTAAAGTGCAGTAGCACATGCAATGCATGCTTTGTCTCCTGTAACCCTTCTCAAAAAATAGAAGATACTGTTTAGCAATGGACTCACTGGCGTCATGGTAAAATATTTTTTTTCTATTTTTGTTTTCTATTTTGCATGTCTGGAGCTGGGTAAAGAAAACGTGCAGGAAAAAACCCTCCTTGGTGCAGAAAACTCTCCCAGCAATACTGCCAGGTAAGACACAGTGGTCAAATCATGCATGTCATGACCCTTTCCCCCAAACCCCCCAAAACGTAAGGTACTGTACACCTCTAGTCCTACAGTATTGTAAAGTGCTGTAGCCCATGTCATGCATGCTTTGTCTCCTCTATCCACCCCCCCCCAAAGAAGAAGATACAAGGCACTGTAGTCATAATGTACTGTTCCCAGTGTCATGCCCTTTCCCCCAAAATCTCTCCAGAACCTAAGGTACTTTGGAGAAACCACTTTGGAGAAACCTCTAGTCCTACTGTAAAGTGCAGTAGCACATGCAATGCATGCTTTGTCTCCTCCAACCCCCCCCCCCCCAAAAAAAGCAGAAGATACAAGGCACTGTAGTCATAATGTACTGTTCCCCATGTCATGCCCTTTCTCCCCAAACACCCCAAAAATCAGGATTTAATAATGTACGGTGCGATTGTAAATATAAAATAGTGTCACTTTCTTTACAGACCAAGATGTCCAAGAAGCACCATCTTTGAGAAGAAGAAAAAGAAGATTGTAAATTTGGAAGACGTGGCGACGTATTTTTGTATTATGCATTTTTCCTTTGTTATCCATAAAAATAAAAAATGTCATTCTTTACATATAATTTTTTGGTTTGTTCATGTTTTACTGTTTACACACTTACAGTAGTACAGGTACAGTAATACACCGTACTGTACATAAAGTTGTAAAGGCATTTAAATATATACTGTATAAATATCTGGCATACAGTACAGTACCATATAACGTATAGCAATCTTGAAATTAAGTTGCTTTTAATGCTTAAATAGTACTATAAAAAAATAAAGTACTGATGTACAGTAGTTTAAATATAGTATATCTAAATACTGTTAATCTTTGGCATAAAGTACACTATAAAAATCTTTCTAATCCAGTACGTACTGTAATGTAAAGTTCTAAATGCACTTAGATTTATTGCAATGTCTCATTGAGATACTGTACAATATACCAAAGTATATAACTACAGTATACTGTAGCACATTAACTGTATTTTTACTGTATATAGTACAGTACTGTAGATACACAAAGAGCAGTACTACTGTACAACAGAAAAAAATGAGAATGTGACATACACGCATGCGCAGAAATGTGATGACACGCATATGCATTTCAACAAGGTCCCAATTTGACATACACGCATGTGCAGAAATGTGAAGACACGCAAATGTGTTTCAACAAGGTTCCAATTTGACATACACACATGCGCAGAAATGTGATGACACACGTTTTACAAAGTTCCAATGAAACATAAATGCATGTGCGGATTATATATTTAACTATCGGAAGGAGAGCGAAGTTGTATTTTTGTATTATGCGTTTTAACTTTATTATCCTGTACAAATAAAACATTTAATTCATTAAATATAATTTTTGTTGTGTGTTCATATTTGAAATCTTATACAGTTCGAGAATTTTTGTATGGCTAAAACTAAGGAGCCTCAGAAAGATCTTCTTTTCCATGTACTGGGCTGTATACAGTATGAACTCATATTTTTAATCTTCAAATGACAATTACACACACACTTGAAGTACTGTATGAGAATAAAAGACAGGTTGAATTGCAATTAGATTTTTTAAGACAACTCGCGATCGCCACTTGAGTTTCTGCGGTATTGCAGACAATGCTAAAATGCAATTTTCTGCACTCGATCAAAACACTAGTAAACTTGTGCCTTAAGGCAGGAAAATTTCAAGAAATCTCGAACCAACACTGGGTGTGCAAAGGCATACAACCCGTGAAATGATCGGATAACGGCCGGTGCATCTGTACAGTATGTATCGAATGCTGATAGTTTGCATAATTCTATATGCTTATTTTTACATATTATAATTTATAGTGATCAAAATTATGGTCAGATATAATTGAGCTCATTCGTGGGGTATATTTACACATACTGAATACTGGATCCACTTATATTTTATTATTAGATATTCACACTTTTTATTTAGTTTTTTATTCTTGTCCAACCACCTTTTATAAATATAAATATATATATAGCACAAACAAAAGAAACAAGAAGTCTCAAGATAAAGCACTCAAAATATCTGTAGATAAATGTTCACATTATTTGGTTCAATTATAACATATTAAAACATATAAAACCTATTAAATGGTACCCCACAATAGGCATATAAGGTGCCTTCGAACCACTATACAGTCACGAGTCAAAAACCTGCATGTATATTAAACAGTAATACTGCTAAAGGTATATGATGAAACTTAGGGAAACTATATATATCTTCTGGCCCTATACTGATATTCAGAAAAGTTGAAATTAAGGTTTTTTTTCTGTTCTTGTCAGTATGTCATAATTATAATACGAAGGGGTGCTGTTTATCATCCTATCATGTTTTTGAGGCACTTCTTTAGAATGGATATCCCCTATGGATTGCATTTAGTTATCTGGATTGAATTTTGTATGTTTTTAACACATTTCTGTCATTTTGTATTCCATTATTAACATTGTAATGTTATTGTCTTTGTTCAGACTTGAGTAACGTTTTCTATGTTTTGTTTTATGATCAGCTGACGTTTGCAGCCAATGGGGAATGACGTTGCATCAGCGCAACTCCTTCTGTAAGTCGCGCGCTGATGACGTCATTCTCGGCAGCAAACAGCATGAAATGGTATGGATTTAAATTTGTTATAAATCACTATACCTTACACCTTGATAAAGTGCACCCGCACGAAATGTGTAGGTGGGTTTCATCTGACATTCTTCAAAGAGCTTGCAAATAAATCAATATTTTTGAGTTTGCCCTGGAAACCCCATTTTTTTTTACCACATTGTTGGCTGTGCTCTGTTGTCACTCAATACTTCCGGTACAGTCATTTAGGCAGAATATGCTAAATCATTGGAAAAATTCTTTGCTATTAAAGAATGCAAAAATAGTTTAGGAAATGTAGACATTAATGGTCATCCTAGTAATTCCAAGCAATGAAAATAAATCAGTCGTGCCTATGTTTTCCTTCCAAGTCTCCATAAGTCTAGTTTGTCATAAAATTAAATTTCTCAGATAAACAGTTTTATTCCGTTTGGGAGACCAATAGACAAGATAAGTGGACACTATTCTTAAATTGAAAATACATTGGTGCTATCACTTGGAATAGGTTCAAAATATGGAATGAGTTCATGGGTAAAGTAATTTTACCACACTTGTTCTTTGTAATGCATCAAATTCTTCCACAATACTAAATGGCTTACGTAACAGCTATGCTCACAAATTGAATTGACCTAAAAGCTAAGGGCAAAAGTAAAATTGTAATTAATGCTTCTTCACCGCTGCTCCCCTTACATATTGTTTCTGTCAACAAAAAGCACAACATTCTTTGTGCAAAAGCGTCTCTCTTTCAGCATAATACATCACATATTGATGTTTTCGTTTGGGTAAAATCTCTTAAACTTTCTTTAACAAATGTTTGACAATTTAGGATATGTTTAATAGCGTATTAAAAGTTGACCAAAATTCAGCACTCTAAACATAAAAATGGTAAACTAATTGAATGTGAAATACTGTACATATATGCAAATGCCAATACAATGTAACATGCAATAGCTACATAAAGGAGTAGTCTTAGAAAACTGTTTTACCTATGTATACAGCATTTTAAAAGTGTACACAGCACTTATGACTTTCTATATTAAAGTATCCAAAACCATCTAGAAACACATCAATTCATATATATTTTTTTTCTCAATTAACAGTTTGATTACACCAGCATACCCTTCTAAGACCCAGATGCACTAAGCTCATTTAAATCATGGCAAATAATATTAGGTGTGTTAAATAAGTAATGGGCGTTATTTTCTCTGAGTTTAACACATATAGAGAAAAGTAATTATATACAAAAACAATGCCGTTGTTTAACTCATTAATATAGGTCTAACAGCAGGTTAAATTAGCATTAGCACGTCCTTGCATTAGCTTCAAATAACATGGCTCACGTAACACCTATCTGAGGTGGCATTACTCAATGTGCTGACATACACTGTTCATGATGGGTAACTATTATGCATAATGCTACAGACCATAATACTGTACTGTACATTGCCAGTGTAGATTATTTCCTTTGTAATTTAAAAGGGAATCTTATAAACAGATATTTGCTGTAAACTTAACTTGCTTTTATCCACCATGTTAAAGATATGACCACAGCAAAATCAATTGTAACTAATAACTAAAAAACATTTTTTTCCATATGTATACCGTTAGTGAGCCACTGAACTCCAAAGAATGTACAATATAATAATACTGAAGAATAATAAATATAGCACAGCTATTTAATTGTTTCCATACAGGTGCAAAACGTATTTGCCAGGAAATTATTACAGCTAACTCCATTCCAAATAAGGATGTGAAAGTCTGAAGAAATCTGTGCAAATTACACTTACTCAAATATGTGTAGTTTTACTTATTAAATTTTCTGTTGGAAATGCTGTGAAAAAGCAGGCCTGAAAAGTGTATCTGGGAAACTTATTTACACACAAATGACCAGGAATTGCTTTTTGTTCCACAGCAGAAATGCAATCCAGTAGCAGCAGTGATGTTTGAGCTACCCTAGTTTACCCAGGAGTAGCACTTCTAACAAGATGTGCCCTTGATCCCATATTTTGCTTTTGGTTGCTGTGACGGTAGGGGATAAATATGGCTGCTGTTAATAAAGGTTAAGTCTTCCATTACCCATACCTGTCAGTAATACAGTATATTATGCTGCAGATGCAGCGGTCGTTATTTTAATGAATACCTGGATACATCCCACATTGCGTCGCGTGGTGGACCCGAGATGGTCAGTTTTAGACAAATGGCCCGCTGGAGTAACACAGCGTCAGGGACCCCTTACTTTCCGAGATACAGGCCCCGTATGGGGTGCCGGTATCCCCATGTTAAAATCCTGTGGGTCACGTGACCGGGGGATCTAAACAAAGCAGAGGGGATACCGGGGCCTGTATCTCGGGAAATCGGGGGTTCCCGATGCTGAAATCAACTTTGTTCAACTCAGGAGACCTCCTGCTCCATCACTCTAGTATCAAACATCTCCCCCTCCCCCAATAAAAAATCATTACCTTAGCGGATAGCTGCTACGATAATGAAGCTGCTTACATTTTATTTTTATTCATAGTGTGTGTGAGCAGAGGGTCTCCTAAGCTAAACAAAGTTGATTTCAGCCCCGGAGACCCCCTACTTCCAGAGTTACAGGCCCCGGTATGGGGTGCCGGTATCTCCTCCATGTTAAAATCCATGTAGGATGTAAACTAAGCAGAGGGATACCGGTAATCTCGGAAAGTAAGGGGTCCCCGAGGCTGAAATCAACTTTTCAGGAGAACCCCTGCTCACACACACAATAAATAAAAATAAAAATGTAAGCAGCTTCATTACCTTAGCGGCCATGCAATGCCGTTAAGGCAATGAAGGGGTTAAGGCTCAGTAATGTAGCAGATTATATTACAATATGTACTGTACTATCCACTCACTAATACACAACCCACCCTCCCCCTACTTCTAGAGAAACAGGCCCCGATATGGGGTGCCGGTATTCCCTCTGCTCTGCTTAGATCCCATGGTCACTCTGATCCCACCCCTCTGCTCAGATCCCATGGCCTGCAGCCATGCTCCTAAGCAGAAATGCTTTTAAGTAGAAATCTTTCAAGTATTGAGGAAGTTTAAAAAAGGAAGTTCAAAAAGAAGTGGAAAAAGTGGACACCATCTACTGTTTCTGATTCCTGCATTTGAACTACGCTGGAAAGCAGTATATCATCCCAGACTGCACATCTCAACAAATTACTATTGCTATGATGCCGCCTTTACTTTTTATATTTGCAGTAACATCACTTATTTTCAAATTATGCACTTTCTTCCACCAGCCCCATCATGTCTCTAACTCTATTCATATTTCACCATCTCTCCTTACTTCACCACTTCTCAGTTCACATGAACTCCTCTCTTACCGGCGCCCTCTGTCATCACACAGCTATACCCCCTTCACTAAAACACACCACTATAAATAATCCTCGCACATCCTCTTTCTGTCCATGCTTCTCCTCCTCGCTTCTGGGGATATCTCTCCCAATCCTGGTCCCTGCCTTATTTCTACTTGCTCTCGTCCTCGCCTTCCACATGCAACTTCTACTCCTTATGGTTTAAACCCCTCCAACCTCATACCCATCCCCTGCCACCCTCCCTCCTCTCTTCCTTTCTCCTGTGCCCTTTGGAATGCTCGCTCCCTTTCTAACAAGTTCCTCTCTGTACGTGACTTCTTTCTCGCTCACTCTCTGCTCCTATTTGCCATAACTGAGACCTGGCTCACTCAGACTGACTCTGCTCTGGAAGCTGCCCTCTCTTATGGTGGCCTTTCCTTCTCCCACACTCCGCGCCCCGATGGCAGGGGTGGAGGTGTGGGGCTCCTGCTCTCCTCTCTCTGCCGCTACCGTGCCCTTCCTATCCCTCCCTCTCTTGCTTTTCCCTCCTTTGAGGTTCACACAGTCCAGATCTTCTCTCCTCTCCTGGTCCATGTGGCGGTCATCTATCGTCCACCTTCCTCTACTCATCCCCCTTCTGCCTTTCTCTCTCACTTTGAATCCTGGCTCTCTTCCTTTCTCTCCTCAGACTCCCCTGTTGTTCTCCTGGGGGACTTCAACTGCCACATTGATGATCCCTCTCTCCCTTGGGCTTCCCGCTTTCTCTCTCTAACCTCTTCTTTTGGCCTTCAACAGTGGACTGAAGCCAGCACCCACAAGGATTGACACTACCTAGACCTTGTTTTCACTAAAAACTTCTCTCTCTCCGATTTCTCCATTTCCCATTTTCCTCTCTCTGACCATCACCGCATCTCATTTTCTCTCTCTCACTTCTCCCCTTCTCCACCTCCATCTACCCCTCGTTTTTGCAGAAACCTGCGCTCTATTAACCTACCAGCTCTTGATTCCACTTTACGTTAATCCCTCTCCTCTCTCAGTTCTGCTTCAGACCCTGACAACCTGGCCAGGAACTACAACTCTGCCTTATCTTCCTCTCTTGATCTTCATGTCCCGCTTTCTCTCTGCCGTCCTCACCATTTTAACCCCAGACCCTGGCTAAACTCCCATACACGCATGCTGCGTTCCTCCACTCGTTCCTCTGAACGCCTCTGGAGGAAATCTCATACGCTCGCAGACTTCATTCACTACAAATTTATGCTGTCCAGTTTCAACTCTGCCCTCTCCCAGGCTAAAGAAACCTACTTTTCATCACTAATCAACACACACAAGTCTAACCCACGCCGACTCTTTTCTGTCTTTGACTCTCTACTCAGACCACCCTCAGCTGCCTCCTCTTCTTTTCTACTGAAACAGCCCTCACTAAAATAACTGACGACCTCCATGCTGCCAAAGACACAGGTCATTACACTCTGCTCATATTACTCGACCTCTCTGCAGCATTCGACACCGTGGACCAACCTCTTCTCCTTCACATTCTCCATAGTCTTGGTATTCGGAATAAAGCTCTATACTCGATCTCCTCTTACCTCTCCCATCGTACTTTCAGTGTCTCTTTGGCTAACACCTCCTCCTCCTCTATTGATCTCTCTGTGGGGGTACCCCAGGGCTCTGTCCTGAGACCCCTTCTCTTTTCTCTTTACACACTCTCTCTAGGTGACCTAATCACATCTTTTGGGTTTAAATTTCCCCCCTATGCTGACGACACACATATTTACCTTTCAACCCCATGACCTTACACCTGCTATACAGACCAAAGTTTCTGAATGTCTCTGTGGAATATCATCCTGGATGGCCATCCGCCGACTGAAACTTAACATGGCAAAAACAGAGCTCCTTATACTTCCTCCCAAACCTGGCCCTACTACCTCCTTCCACATTGCTATTGGAAATATGATCATTCACCCAGTAGCCCAAGCACGCTGCCTAGGGGTTACACTTGATTCCTCTCTCTCATTCTCCTCTCATATTCAAAACGTTTCTAAAACGTGTCACTTTTTCCTCCGCAATATCACAAAGATACGCCCTTTCTTCTGTTACTCGACTGCTAAAACTCTGACTCAGGCCCTCATTCTCTCCCGTCTCGATAACTGCAACCTCCTGCTGTCCGGCCTTCCTGACTCTCACCTGTCTCCCCTACAATCTATACTAAACGCTGCTGCCAGAATCACTCTACTCTTTCCTAAATCTGTCTCCGCATCTCCCCTCCTGAAATCCCTCTCCTGGCTTCCGATCAAATCCCGTATCTCACACTCAATTCTCCTCCTCACTTTTAAAGCTTTACATTCTTCTGCCCCTCCTTACATCTCAGCCCTAATTTCTCGCTATGCACCATCCAGACTCTTGCGTTCTTCTCAAGTATGTCTTCTTTCTTCCCCCTTTGTATCTAAAGCTCTCTCCCGCCTTAAACCTTTCTCACTTTCTGCCCCACACCTCTGGAATGCCCTTCCCCTCAGTACCCGACTAGCACCCTCTATATCCACCTTTAAGACCCACCTTAAGACACATCTGCTTAAAGAAGCATATGAATAGCACTGGATAATCATGGACACATGATACATAAAGCTTGGCCCCTGCAGACGCACTTACTAGAATTCCCTCCTACTGTTTCTGTACGTTCTCCCTACCTACCAATTAGATTGTAAGCTCCTCGGAGCAGGGACTCCTCTTCCTTAATGTTACTTTTAAGTCTGAACACTTTTTCCCATGATCTGTTATTTATATTATTTGTTATTTATATGATATGTATTACTAGTGTGAAGCACTATGTACATTTATGGCGCTATAAAATAAAGACATGCAATACAATAGATGACTCACAGGTTTTAACATGGGGATACCGGCACCCCATAATGGGGCCTGTATCTGGGAAGTAGGGGGTCCCCGGACCTGAAACCAATGCGGTTCAGCTCCGGAGACCCCCTGCTACATTACTGTAATGTTGAAATGTTAATAAAACCCCCGCGATCGCCTGTGAGAGGCGCGCAGTTAGAGTGACTGATTCAGCCTCTTACTGCGCGTCTATACATACTGTAAAGGCAGACCACGGTAGTACTCACACAGCAGGGACCCCTCCAGTGTTACTCCGGTGGGCCATTAGTCTGTCACGGCGCAACTCGCTAGGATCTCGGGCACATACCGAAATTCCATTTCGAGATTCTTTAAAATAATGGCCGCTGCATCTGTATATATTTTATATATTATGCATAGCTATATTGTAAATCTGGTTTCAGCAGTTAATGGACCAGGGGGTTACAATAACTGTGTTTCTGCAAGAAAGTTTGAAAGATTGCCTGTGACCTTTTCCTGAACTCAGGTTATTTTGCATGAGATAAAAAGGGGAGTAGTTAGGCCACGATGGTTCTATGGCTGAGGAAATAACAGCAAATCCCAGACAGTTCCATTCAGCCAGCCAGTTAGTGACATTTGCAGGTGTCATAATTCTATGAGTGTCAGTAGGTCTTGGGCTGCTGAAGAGGTAACTGCTTCAGCAAAGGGTGGGAGCAGAATGGGGGAAACTTCCTAACAGGGGTCCCCGCACCCTGGTGTTATAGGATACTCACAGTTACCCCAGTTAAGTGTGTGTGTTGTCTGTTTATATGTACTGTTGTGGATATATTTTTCCAATAAATTAATTTTATAAACTCTCATGTTCTGTCTGGCGATATGGATCCCTGGTATAAGTCTTGGTCATCCTGTGACAATTGTAAAAAAAAAAAATATGTTTTGGTACGGGTTTTGACTAGTCAAGTCACTTGGTTGTTTATCTTTAGCAAAATGTGAATAGGATGAAAAAATATTATAGAATCATGTATGTCACGGGAGACCAGAACTTTTAACACTTTTACCATTCGGAATCAATTCACTAGGCAGAACAAGGTAGTGGAATAAAATGACATTTATTCTGGTGAGACCAGCAGACATACAAATTATACACAAAATAAAGAGGAATATACAGTACACTTAACTATGGTCTGGTGGAGACACTAGCCTAACTATGATGCCTGCTTCAGAAGCTTACCCTGTCCGCTTCTGGTCCAGAAACTTCACTGTACCTTCCTCCGGGAAGAATCCTGCCTGTACCCATTAACTGCGATCAAGGCAAAACATAGAACTTGGCCGCGAATTACAGGACTTAGTCTCAGCTTTTCCGGCTAAAAACGAAGCCAGTTGCTCTCCAATTCACAACAGAGCAACTTTGAAAATCCCGCCAGCACCACACCGACCCACGCCTGATATTATCTGGTTCTCTAATCGGCTAGTCCCTTTATATAGACCTCGTGTTTTATGTCTAACATGGAGAAGGAGCAGGCAACCAATCCGAGGACAGAATGTAACTTAGCCAGCCGAACAGAACGTCAGAGGAGGGCGGTTGTCAAGCTGGCTTTAAAAGCCGGCCAAGCGAGAAATATGAATTTGCCAATGGGAATCATGAATACGAGCAGCGGCTTCCCCCAGCCAACCCATATCCTCCCGCTAGGCAGGCTCCACCTGGTCTAGCAGACTAGGTGTCTTCCCTGTGGGAAGTCCTTGTTCTCCGGACCCAGTACTCCACCCTTCCCCGCTCACCAAACTGTTCCGACACCTCTGGACATCCCTTCTCTTCTTTGATCCCCGATCTCTTACAGACATCCCGGCGCCTTCTTCGATGCCCGGGCTGACTGTATAGAGATTAATACATACTCTTAAAACTTAATAAACTGCTTTATGAAACTTAGTAACTGTTGGGGAACATCGTACATGTGGGGGAGATGGGACTGGGATACTTGGGGTCGAAAACCAGACTTCTGCGGGACACTGTGTAGCCTGGTGTAATTCACCTCACGTACCCGCAGAGCCTGCCGGCTCATCGATAGAATTGCGGGACTACCGTTAACTTTGTCCCCCGAACTCCTACACAGAATCTAAATACACTTTGACACAAATATCCCCCTTGAAACTCCCACTCCCAAAATCCCACATTTATTGCATGACAGAAAAAGGATAACTCGCAACAGGACAGGTTTAGGTTTTACATACAGTGTCCCTGGCTTATGGTACTGCTCAGCTACCAGGGACCCACGGTTTTCAGGGGTAACCAGCCGGGCTTCACCTATATTATGAAGACTTTAACCCCTACCATCACAATGTACTCTGGAGCTGTATTTTGGTTCCATTTTAAGTTTTTATGCCATTTGCAAAAATGTGGAACATCATGCTCAAGTTCCTTTCTTTATAAACACACCTAGCGTTAGATCATTAGGGCTGTTGTAGGAGCTGTGTCTTACAAAATGTTTGTTTTAATACTTGCTTCTCATGCTGTCTGTGGAGTTCATCTCTGGTCCCCTTCTGCACCTTACCAACATCCTTTGCTGCCAGGACGGGCTGCCTCTTCCAGGTCACATGTTCTAACTCATCTCCCATGATTCAATTTTATACCATTAGTAACCAGACTTGCATAGCAAAATATCAATCAGTAAAAAATAAAACATATATATAAAGTATTAGAAAAATATTCTACAAAAACATGGGAAATTCTCATTTAGGCAACCTGGTGCACAAAGGCCCAAACAGAATATCATTCTAGTGTCTTTTTTAAATAATATGTTGTCTATATAAAGTATATCTGTCCTCTGTGGTTATAAGGGATGTGTCCGAAACATCCTGAATGACTGCTGACAGGAAGTGATGTCATCTTATACGAAGCTACCACGGATATCTTGCTTCCTGGCAAATCCTGCCCTTACTCCCCGGACAAGAAGTAAACCTCTCTCTGGCCTTTAAATTGCAGGCAGTTGCCCTTGGACTTTGCTCATGCAAAGTTCTTGTTTCCTTGTACTGTCTGAGCTCTGACTTGCCTTTGTTTTCCCTGCTGCCTATCTCGACCTCGGAACCGGACCTGACTACTCTTTGCCTGCCACCTGCCTTGACCTCGGAACCAGACCTGACTACCCTTTATTAATTTATTCTTTATTTCTCCAAAATCATTGCACCCATCAGAGCCATGACAAAAAAAGGCAGATCACAAGAACTGGTCTCCGCAGGCTCAGGCGGCTTTTCTGAAGCTCAAGAAACTCTTTTCCTCTGCACCCATCCTGAAACACCCCGATCCTCATCATTCTTTTATCGTCAAAGTGGATGCCTCCGACGTTGGAGCAGGCGCAGTCCTGTCACAGAGAAGTGAGTTTCAGTATCGGTTACACCCGTGTTCATTCTTCTCTAAAAAGTTTTTCTCCTGCGGAACATAACTATGATGTGAGCAATCATGAACTTCTAGCCATAAAGTTAGCCCTGGAAGAATGGAGACACCTTCTTGAGGGAACCACCGTGCCAGTCATGATTCTTATGGACCATAAAACCTTGGAATACCTCGAGGGGGAACGCTGGTTAAACACTCTCCAGGCTAGATGGGCACTCTTTTTTAGTCGCTTTAATTATGTGATCTCCCAATCATGCCAGTTTTCCACGGATGACACTGATTCGACGGACAAGGGTCCCATCATTCCCATCATTCCCTCATCTAAGATTGTGTCTGCTTGTATGATTCTTCATTGTATTCAAAAAGCCCAGACCAAGGTACTCGCTGCAGAAACCATTCCCCATCCAAGCTTGTCATTCCACCTCTCCATTGGCAGGAGGTTCTTCATTGGGGACATGAATCCAAACTCGTCGGCCACCCGGGGCTTCGGAAAACATGTGAGCTCCTTGAGGGGACCTTTTGGTGGCCAGAATTAAAAACAGAGGTACAGGACTTTGTCTCAGCCTGCAGTGTATGTGACCGAACTATGGTTCCTCGAACACTTCTTATTGGACTTCTGCAGCCTTTGCCTACACCCTCCAGTCCTTGGACGCACATATCCATGGACTTTAATGTGGAACTTCCCCCCTCTCAAGGCATGACTACTATTTTTGTTATTGTTGACCGTTTTACTAAACAGGCTCATTTTGTACCCTTAAAAAAGCTTTCCTCCTCTTTCCTCCTCTTCTGAACTGGCAGACATCGTCACCAAGGAGGTATTTCATCTGCATGGACTGCCTTTAGAGATTGTCTCAGACAGGAGGTCTCAGTTCATTTAGAAATTTTGGATGAAATTCTGCAGGCAATTGGGGACTGATCTACATCTGCTTACCACCCACAATCTAATGGGCAAATTAGCGCACCAATCAATCCCTGGATCAATGCCTCAGGTGTAATACCAAAGAACATCAGAACGATTGGGCAGAACTCCTACCACTGGCAGAGTTTGCCCGCAACTGTCTGTCACATGACACCCTGGGATGTTCCCCATTTTTCAAAGCTTGGGGTTATCATCCCCGTACCCTTCCCCTTCATTCTCCACCAATAGGTGCCCCAGCGGCTTATACTAGGGCACAGAACTAACAGGACCTTTGGAAGGGGATTCAGGCAACCCTTCGCTCGGCTACCGAGAGACAAAAGATATCAGCGGATAAGCACCGGAGGCCATCACACATCCATCGGGGATAAGGTAAGGCTCTCTACGCGAAACATATGTTTACGCCAGCCTTCTGCTAAACGCAAACCATGGTTCATTGGTCTGTACAACATTACCCGGAAAATCAATTAAGTCACATTTCAACTGTAGCTCCCCTCCTCATTAAAAATTCCCACCTCTTTCCATGTGTCCCTCCTGAAACCTGTGGTGAGGAATCTCTTTTCTGAGGATCCTCCCCCTCCTAGTCCGGTAAATGTTGAGGGTCAAATTGAATACAAAGTGCGACAGATACTTGACTCACGTAACTCCAGAGGATCCATTCAATATCTGGTTGATTGGAAGGGGTACGGTTCTGAGGAGAGGAGTTGGGGGAACTCTCAGGATCTTCATGCTCCTGCCCTGGTTAAGGTGTTCCACCGTCGTCAGCCAGAAAAAACAGGACCTTGTCACCCTGGAGTTCGACCCTGATGGGAAGGATACTAAAAGGGATCTGTCTTAAACATCCTGGATTACTGCTGACAGGAAGTGATGTCATCTTCTACAAAGCTACCACAGACATCTTGTTCCTGGAAAATCCTGCCCTTACTCTCCTGACAGGAAGTAAGCCTCTATCTGGCCATTAAATAGCAGGCAGTTGCCCTTGGATTTTGCTTGTGCAAAGTGCTTGTTGCCTTGTACTGTCTGAGGTCTGCTTTGCCTTTGTTTTGCCTGCTGCCAATCTTGACCTCAGAACCGGACCTGACAACTCTTTGTCTGCTGCCTACCTTGACCTTTTAACAGGACCTGACTACCCTTTGCCTGCCACCTGCCTTGACCTTTGAACCAGACCTGACTTCCCTTTGCCTGACGCCTGCCTCGACCCCGGATCTGTACCTGACCCTCCCTTTATCTCCGGCCTCTGATCCCAGGCCAAGGTCGGTGTATTATGCCCTACCTCTGCCCTGTGGGTCCGTATCCTGTTCTGCAATTAGCAATGTTACAGTGGTAATTTTTTAAATGATGTACAACTGTACTTTTTTCTGATTGTTTGTTTATAGAATTTTCATGCTTTAATATCAGTTTCTGTGATCTTTTTCCCCACATATATTTTGGGACTTGGCCAAATAAGCATTTAAACTACACCACTTGTCCCATAGTTGATAGATGACCTAATTTTATATGAATGTGTTCCATAGTTACATAATAGATGAGGTTGAAAAAAGACGTCCCCAAGCTGATACTGCTGCGGCCAAGTTTATTCGAGCATTTGCCCGTTCTTGGCCGCAGCAGTAGCCTGGCGCGCGCCCGAGGGTGACGGGTGCGCGCCGAAGCAGCGGAAGAGCGCCCTCCGATCGGGGCGCTCTCCCTACCGCTGCCGGGTCCGCCGGGTCCCCCGGAACCCCCTGCCGCCGTCCCGCGATCGCGGGACACCAGGGCTCCCTCGGGGAGCCCTGGACGCGCGTGCAGGGGGCGCAGGCTCCCGAAGACGTGTGACCGCACGTCTATGACGCGCGGCACGCCGAGGGGCAGCCACTAGCAAGCCGGGAAATCTCCCGGCTTGCGGTACCGGCCACACTTTAATAAAGTGTGTCGGTAGTGTATACCCGGCGTTGCCCAGGATAGAATTTTCCCGCTCCACTTCTCTCTCTGCACACCCCCTATCTCCGCTCCCCCCTCTCTCTCTCTGCTCCCTCTCTCTCCCCATTGCCCTCTCTCTTTCCCCCTTTCCCTCCCCTTCCCCTTTCTCCACTGTTGACAGTAATCTGCCCCCCCCCCTGCACATGAATGCGGCCCTCCCGTATTGGGGTCATTCCCCCGATTACAGCTTGGGCTGCCCCCTTCACAGCTCCGTCACCCCCTCCCCCTTCACAGTGGGGATTTCACTCCCCCCCTTGACAGGTCTGTGCCCCCCCATTAACAATCCGGTCCACACCCCGTTCACAGCTCTTTTTCCCCCCCTTCACAGTTCCTGCCTCCCCTTCACAGCTGTGCCCCCCCACGTGGAGATGTGCAATCCCCCCCCCATTCACAACAATTCCCCCCCCCCATTGACAGCTCTGTTTTCCCCCCTTTGGTGAGGGGTGGGGTGGGTGAGTGGGTGGGTTACTGGGTGGGTGGGTGACTGGCTGTGTGACTGGGTGAGTGGGTGGGGGGTTAGTGACTGGGTGGGTGACTGGGTGGGTGACTAGGTGGGTGGGTTAGTGACTGGGTGGGTGGGTTATCTCAACCCCCTGAATGTCTTCCCCCATGCATGTTTCCCCCCCCCCTGCATCCCTCCCCTCTGTCCCCCATACCTGATGCACCAGTATAGGCTGCGGAGGGGAGGCAGCAGAGGGGAGGCAGTGGTGCTGTTGTGAGACAGGCAGGTGTAGGGGAGGCAGCGGGGTGGTGGTGATGCGGGGGTCCGGCGGCGGCGGCCCGGGTGCGAGACGGGAGGCTTGTGGGTGGTTAGGGGAGGCAGCGGTGCAGGTGAAAGCATGCGCCGGCAGAGGCTGTGGAGGGGAGGCAGTGGAGGGGAGCCAGTGGTGAGGGTGTGAGTTGGTCAGCTGTAGGGAAGCCGGGTGGTGGTGATGCAGGGGTCCGGCGGCGGCCCGGGTGAGAAGCAGGTGTCTGGAGGGGGACTAGGAGGCAGCGGTGCAGGTGGACGAATGCACCGGCGAGGGTGCGGATGGGAGGCAGCGGAGGGGAGGCAGCGGTGCGGGTGTGAGGCTTGCGGCTGAAGGGGAAGCGGCGGGGTGACGGTGATGCGGGGGTCCGACGGCAGCCCGGGGGTGAGGCGGCGGCACGCGTTGTGAGGAGCCTGTAAGGAGCCTGTGAGGGTGTGTGTGTTTGTTTTTCTGATGTCACCGTACCCCGCAGGCCAATCACAGCATGAGCCACCGCCAAGCACGTGAGCCGCCGCAACCAATCAGCAACCTCACAAACCCACACACAACCAAACTTTCAGTTTTATATATAGATATATAAAATATCAGGGCATGGCTTAAAAGGCAGGTGCATGCATTACCCAGGTATCTAATAATGTATTGATATCCAATATAGTATAAATATAAATACAAGCACCAGGGTGATTTAACTTCCTGCCACCAGAGCGAGCAATGAACAATGAAAACAAAACAGGACAAATATTTTAAGAACAGTTTTTTTTAGCATTTACAGTACACATTTTATTTTGATGTTGGTATTTTAAAACACATATGGGCTGATTGGTATTGTTATTTTGCTAGCATGCTCCTTTGTAACAATACATAATTATCAAGACTATACTGCTGCGGCACAGTTTATTCGAGCATTTGCCCGTTCTGTGCCGCAGCAGTAGCCTGGCGCGCGCCCGAGTGTGACGGGCGCGTGCCGAAGCAGCGGAAGAGCGCCCTCCGATCGGGGCGCTCTCCCTCCCGCTGCCGGGTCCGCCGGGTCCCCCGGAACCCCCTGCCGCCATCCCGCAGATCGCGGGACACCAGGGCTCCCTCGGGGAGCCCTGGACGCGCGTGCAGGGGGCGCAGGCTCCCGAAGACGCGTGACCGCGCGTCTATGACGCGCGGCACGCCGAGGGGCGGCCACTAGCAAGCCGGGAAATCTCCCGGCTTGCGGATCTGGCCGCACTGCGATAAAGTGTGTCGCCAGTGTATATTTGAAAATTACTCTTCTTTGACTGCACTCAATCCTTATAGGAGAAAGAGAACATATTTCTTAAGTTCTGTATATATCCCCTCAAATGTCACGCCTTAAGATATAGGGAGAGACACCTGGGCTCAAAAAGAAACACACCTTTGAGTTATGTAAAGTATATTTAAATGACCTCCATCCCACATCTGCTAAAAGGATTTCCATAAGAAATATCGTTATTGACATAAAAGTCACCTTGTGAGGAAATAAACAGGATTAGAACATACAACCGTTGCAATTCTGAGCAACAGCTCTAGTAGTGTGAGCTAAACCAGCACCTGCGTGGCACCACTACCACTATAGTGGGGGAATGTGTGGTGTAAAACAATTTTCTTGTACCTCCACTCCAAGCACATGCCTTGTAATTTGAATAGTGATACATTATGTAACTGTTGTCAGTCTGCTCTACACCCTTCTGGTATTAAGAACTACTGAATACACAAGTGGGCTCACATGTACATTCAGTCAAATGTGAAATTGTTTGATTGGGCTTGTCTGGATAGAACATCTAACGTCTAGTTACTACTGTGAAGCGCTATGTACATTAATGGCGCTATATAAATAAAGACATACAATACAATACATCTAACTGATATTGCTTACTGTCTCTGGAGACGTGGCTAGAAAAAGAAAATGCTGGGCCTCCAGAGATAGTGTCTGCCATGATTGCATTGCAGGTTGTCCATGCATCCAGTTCGGACAACCCCCCAGCATTAATCCTCTGGCACCGAAGCAGCCATGGTGATGGAAACATTTAGGCCTGCTACATTTGTATAAATATTAGAGACTAATTATCATCTACTACATAATCTTAGGTTACCCTTCTATATATGATTCTGCTGCTGGCTACCCTACTTGCATAATTTTAAACATTGTGTATAGTTTACCTGTATATATTTTACCCATTTTCTCTTTACCTATGCTTACCACCCCCTCTCATATATTGGTGGTGTCAAGTCAATTCATTAGATACATGTAACAATTAATGCTGGATGGATTCAACTGCAATCTAAGAGAGAATGGCAACAGGAGTAGCAAATACACTAATGACAGTAATTTGATTGTGTTACATCATACTAACTGACACAATAACAACAGGTGTCAGCAAATTGAGACACAGTTCTATTTGAAATATTTATATACAATTGAGTACTAGACAATTGAAACCAATGTAATATCTTTCAAGAATCTTTATTGACACCCTATCCATCCAAACACTCTAATAAAGGTTACATTTGATTCAACTCTGTATTTGATAAATTTGTGAGTAGTTTGGTGATTCTCTTTTGATTAAAGAGCCCACATATTCACATTATCTGTAAATAATGTAAAAAGTTGTAAACATTTAATGATTATAATTACTATGGGGATTGAGTGCAGTTGAAGAAGTATTTTTTATCTCATTTGGATTTTCATTTGGTCCACTCCTCTCATTTGCACCCTTCCCAAAAGAATCTAGGCTGAGGCAAAAGTGTATTTTCGGGTTTTGGTGGTGGATACTTTAGCACTGTGTCTGTCACAGTGACTTGCAATGCATTATAAAACATTTTTTTTTTTACGTTGAAGGGGATGCCAGGTTTATCACATAAAGGCATGTAATTTGTCATATATCATTTTCATTCTTCTACTATAATGTAATATTTTAAAAATCCTTTACACATTTTACTTGACTGGATCAGGTTACAATAAGATATATCACATGTGAAATTGTCATTTACAGTACTATTTCTGCACATCTTATCTCTGTATAGCAAACTACATTGTCTTTAATTTGTCAGTTTATTTCCCCAAAGATGTATATTTATTAGGTCAATCATGCTGCTCTAGACTGGTTCTGTAAACACAATGCAAATTAAGTGATGGAACATGCTAAAATAGCTAGTGTTGTCCAGTGTATATGCCCCAAAATGTTTGATTTCAATTTTAAATCAACCTTTACTATACATAACTAGAGCACCATATATCTCTCTTGTCAAAGCAGATGTTTAAATTGTGCAGATTAATGAGAAAATTGAGCTTGCCTTTTGATTAAACAGGATACTTACAAAACACCTGCATCAATAGGTCAAAGTAATTCCAGTAATTAAATCTTTACTTGGCTTATTTAACTTGCAGTTATGGCACTGCAGTAAAGTACTGTATGCTTCAAGTTATAATTCCTTGTCATACTTCCCTAAAGAAACAGTAATATTGAACATCCATCTAAAGTTTTAATCATGTAAAACTACAGTATTTACACTTTGATATTCTTAATAATAACTATAACATATTTTTTTTATCAGTTGCTCTGTAAAATAGCATATTTGTAGAAAATGCAATATTAGTCAACAAAAATACTTTATGACACTTTCAATGGTAGCAGCCCACAGGCTCATCAAAAAGGAGTCAGAGAAGGTCAATATTGACAGAGGTAGGCATTTAAGTCCTAATAAAAGCTTTACAGAATGTGGGATAATTTCATTCTAGCCCCAATGTATCCTCCTACAGAAGATAGTGATTGTCTTTCCAAAATAAAATGAAAGCTACAGTATGACACCAGAAATTCCATCAAGCTCTGAAAAGTGGCACACACAATTATGTGATAATTTCTATTTTCCACTCCCTCTCATACCAAGTTACTTAGGCAGGGATTCATCAACCTCCATGTAACCTCACGTCACAGCTTGATGTATCCGAGTCTGAGTGAATTAAGGGGCACACACATTTCATTCACAGCGCCAATGGCTATACTGTAGTACTCTTAAGAAAATAATACAATATCTTTTTAATAAGGATTATTATGTAGGCTGATTTATTTTTCACGAACAATTTAAATACATATATGTATATAAATATATACTGATCTACTACTTCCAAGAGAAATATTATTCATAGGTTAAAAATAGGCGTACATAACTAATATGAGAATAAATGTATATGTAGTCTAGAAAATGTGTTAGGTACGGAATCAGAGGCCAAGGTTGCCTGCATGGGTACATGTACAGTATATTATTCGAATGGAAAAAATAACCCGGCACTTGATTAAAGTGTTAAATTGATAAAGTGATATCCAAGTGTTGAATAAATAGCTGCTCTAAAATCCCTTAAATGGAATTAACCTCTAAATTCCAAGTTTGAAATGGTGTTGAAAGACCTAAAGGAGTGCTCAAAATATAGAATAAATAAAGTGTATGGATATAATGCTGATATGTGGATAATATATTACCATATAATGCTTGTTCAAATTACAATGCAAACATGCATAAATAACAGTGCTATGTGAATACATAAAACAACACAAAAATTAAGTAGCGCTAAGGAGGATATAAAGTAACACTTATAAATTATAATAACATATAAATTGAATTAATAATAAAATTACCACAATTTAACCTAATTAAATCTACAAACCATAACGTGATAGTGATAAAAAAAAGTCCAAAATAAATGTACCACTCAAAAAACAGAAGAAATCCAGAGAGATGTATAGTCCCAGTAGCAGATCCAGGGAGCGTCTTGGCAGCTTAAAAAGAGTGGTATAGCCAACCACTTTGGATCTATGGAAAAACGACAAATAAAAGCGCCAACTCCATAGCACGTAACTGCTTAAAAATAAAGTTAGATTTATTTAAAATATCAGGAACCCATAAGAAATGCACTTACAGGATTTTAAACAGAACCATTCGTGGGAGAGAAATCTCTATTGAGGTCATCTGCGATGGTAGGGGGAGTCCCAGGTAGGCAGAGTGGAAATACACATCCTGTAGCCACAATAAACTCCTACCACGAGTTAGCAGCAAGTTGTAGAGGCATTCAGTGCCTTCATCTCCCTCTCTCCTGCATACAGTAATTGCCAGCACTCGAAAATACCGCCAGCTAGAGCGCAAGGATGCCGGGAACTCCAAATACACACACAAACATGATGACGTCACCAGCCCTACGCGTTTCGTCACTCTAAGGCCTTGCCCCCGCTGCCTACTACAGCGTCTGCTGTGGCAGACGCTGCATGGATGAGAGCCCTCCCCTCAATGGCGCCGGGCCCGCTGCGAGGGGGGGCCGCATCACTTGTGCGAGAGTTACTCCTGCTCTCAATAGAATTGAGAGCAGGACTCGCGTTGAGTGATTAGGCAAGCCCCCCGGCGGTTCAGCCAATGAGGGCGAACCTGCCGGGTGACGTCATGGCCGCACCCCGTCAATCCCCCGCCACGCCCCCCCCCCAGTCTCTCTTCCTGCAGTGAGCTGCAGACCGGGGAATCGGCTGAACGCGCCGCCAATATCGCGGGCGCGCGTTACAGCGGAGATACCGGGGCCTTAGCCTAAGGCAACTTCATCAGGCAAAGTCGCCTTAGAGTGATGAAACGCGTAGGGCTGGTGACGTCATCGCGTTTGTGCCTGTGTATTTGGAGTTCCCGGCGTCCCTGCGCTCTAGCTGGAGGTATTTTCGAGGGCTGGCAATTACTGTATGCAGGAGAGAGGGACGTGAAGGCACTGAATGCCTCTACAACTTGCTGCTAACTTGTGGTACGAGTTTATTGTGGCTATAGGCTGTGTATTTCACTCTGCCTACCTGGGACTCCCCCTACCATCGCAGATGACCTCAATCGAGATTTCTTTCCCACGAATGGTTCTGTTTAAAATCGTGTAAGTGCATTTCTTAAGGATTGCTGATATTTTAAATAAATGTATCTTTATTTTTAAGCAGTTACGTGCTATGGAGTTGGTGCTTTTGTTTGTCGTTTTTCTATGTGAATACATATAGATATAACCATATGCTGCTTTTAAGTTTTTGCTCTTGTACAGCTTCATAAATCTTTTATCTTCCTCCCAGGATCATAGAAAACAGAAAAAAATGAATCCAATGGTGTAGATGGTAATATAAGTTATCCACATACTGTATCACCATTGTATCCATGCACTTTATTGTACTGTGTACCAAATGTGCACTTTATTTATTCTATTTTTGAGTGCTCCCCTAGTGTTTTGGGTCTTAGACTTGGGGACATTTTTTATAAAGATATTCTCTATATTACCAACAGTGAGAAGATTTATTAGGTACCTGTATAGGTTAGCTTCCAATTCATGTCAATAGGAGAGAACCGTGATCGGATGCACTAACCCATACTTGCCCTTGTGGAATCTGCCCCATTGACCTTTAATTAATGGGATGTTGAATTGCAATTGAAATTTTGAAGGAAGCTGGGGAAAAAGTAGAGAAAAGCCTTGCAAAACTCTTTATGTGTCCTGCTTGAAGAACAGGAAAATTGCAGATCAGTGGAGCAATGTCATAGTTATCCTCATCCACAAGAAATGAGACACAGAAGACCTCAAGAAAAACTGACCAATCAGTCTACTTCAAATCACTTACAAGATTTATATGAAGATACCCACTAATCAGCTTCAACATACATTGAAAATTTTCCAGCCTAGAGAACAAGTGTGATTTCGCAATAAATACCACAATGGACCACATCCATCATACAAGTGATTTTTCTGAAGAATGAAAATAATCTACTTCACGGATCCATAGATTTTGAATGAGCATTTGATTCTGTGTACACCTCAATGGTTTTAAATGCATTATGAAGACAACATGTTGAATAAGGTTACATTGATATTATAAAGAACATTTACAAGGCTGCTACATCAACTATTAAATTACATGAGGATTCATGCAAGATAAGGATCAGCAAGTGAGTGCAACAGGTAGATACCATGTCACCAACATTTTTACTGCAACACTTAAATAATTTGTTCAAGACATTTATGATGGAAAAAAAAGGAGTCAAAATCAGCAGTGAATATTTGAGTCACCTACAATTTGCAGATTACATTGTTATTTTTGCAAGAAGTCCAGAACACCTCCAGCAACAAATCAGAGAACTCAAGAAAGAAGATAAGCCTCTATATGAACCCCAGAAAGTGATGTTCATCAAATGTTTGAACTCTACAAAGATCAAAATAAATCAAGTAGAACTAGAAGGTTGAAGAGTATGTCTATATTGGCCAGCAAGTATCAATGGATGAGAACCTTTCAAATGAAAACAATGGGAGAATGAAGATGGGAATGGGCACATATCACAGAAACAAGACAATCTTGCAAGGGAACCATCTATTGTGTCTCAATAGACACAAAGGTCTAAATACCTCCCACAGAACACTCTCCCTCAATAACATACCCCTACACACAGGGTGGAGGGATGGGGGTAGCAATGGGAGCAGGACAGCGATCCCTGTAGGCTTATCTTTGCTGTCCCTGCAGAAGTAAATAGTATTGGGAAAAAAAGCCTGTAGTGTAAGGTGAAATCTCCCACAGAATCTAGCCCTCAATAACATAGCCCTACGCACAAGGGGAGGGGAGGGGATGTGAAGGGGGAAGAGTGGGAGTGAAGTCTCTGTGGCCTTATCTATGTTGTTCCTGTGGGGGGAACAAAACCTGTTGTCAGTGTGGACACTAGCCTGCAGCTCCGTCAGGGGCTCTGTTGGTTTATCCCTAAGGACCTAACCCTCTCTGGAAGAAGCCAAAGTGAAACTTACGTCAAAGGGAAGCACCATGATGTAACGCATCAGGCGACAGCATGCAGACTCATTATTTTTTACTGTGGAAATGCAATTGTTTTTTGAGCAGTGCATCATAGCTAATGAAGGAAAATATCACCATTACTTGAGAAGACAATAAAAGATTATGAGATTCTGACAAATTATCTCCTGGAGAGGGAAAAAAATAATCTTGTAGACTTTTACAGTCACAATGCAATAAAGTATCGTAGCTAATGTCACATAACTGAACATTCAAACTTGTGTATTAAAGATCAACAACATTAAAAAAAAATTGGTTCCCCTACCTGCCTCTAAGAGGCTATGATTAGAGAAAAACAATAATTACATTTTGAAAATGACTGTGATACTTTGTAGAACTTTGCATTTGTCATGATTATATATATTCTATTTCCTTACTAAATATGGTACACAGATGTATCTAGACTTAGTATCTAGACTTATTATCTAACTATCTAACTGTCTGCAAAAGTGAGTCTGCCGTGCTGGAGACTGACTCCTAATGGGACCCCTGCAGCATTAATACTCAGGTGCCGCGACCACAGCAGCAGCAGGGAAATTAAGACAGTTAAATTAGCTACATCTGTATCTTTGGATTACCGTACCATGCTGCATGCTTGTATTGTTAATCTTTGTTCAGTGTTTATTATAAATAATTTTATCTATAAACTTTGTATTCATACTACCTATATGAGACTTCCCAAACAAACACCATGGGACAGATCCACAATGATCTGTTAGCCTATCTAATCTAATGTTAACCTAAATTAATGTTGGGTTAATTAATTGGGCTAATTATGACACCTATGTACTAAAGCAAATAATGTAATATTAACCATGTGCTACTCCTTAAATAATGTGTTTCTTTTGTTTCTGGCCATTAGGGCTAATGATATTTAAAAGAGGCATTCCCCCCTAACACTGCATTTTCACTAAAGGCAGCTCAGGTTAACACAGCGACATCCTGATGTTAGTTATAGAGAAGGAGAGAGGGGATAAGGAGTGGCTCAGTGAGTAAAGACACTGACACTGAGATTATTGCAGGGGTATCTAGTTCAATTCCCAGTGTCGGCTCCTTGTGACCTTGGGCAAGTCACTTTATGTCTCTCTGCCTCAGACACCAAAAACATAGATTTTAAGCTCCACAGGGCCGGGACTGTGCCTGTAAAGTGCTATGTAAAACTATCAGCGCTATACAAGAACATATTATTATTATTTATTAGTTATAGATACAGTGACAAGAAAAGGATTTTCACATATTTCAAACCTAAAATGTTATTAGATCTTAATCTGAGTCCTAAAAATAAATAAAGATAACCTGATCTAATAAATGACACAAGAACATGATACATTTTCAACATTTATTTATCCACAAGTGATTCAACATTCAATACCATGTGTGAAAAAAAGTATGTGAATATTTAGATTCAGTACCCCTTGAGCAGCAATGACTTCAACTAAGTGTTTCCTGTAACTGCTGGTAAGTCTATCACATCGATTTTGAGGAATTTTGGCCTATTGCTGCTTACAGAACTGCTTCATGTCAGTGATATTTGAGGCTTTCCTTGCATGGGCAGCTCGTTTCGTGTTCGGCCACAACAATTCAATGGGGTTTAGGTCTAGACTTTGACTAGGCCATTCTAAAATTATGAATTTCTTCTTCTGCAGCCATTCTTTTTTAGATATGCTTGTATGCTTAGATCATAGTTTTGCTGCATATCCCACTTTCGTTTCAGCTTCAGCTCATGGACCGATGGCCTGACATTCTCCTCTTGAATCTTCTTTTACAATGCAGAATTCATGGCTGCGTCATGGCAAGCTCTCCAGGTCCTGAGGCAGCAAATCAGCCCCAAACCCTCCCACTCCCACCACCATGCTTGACAGTTGGGATGAGGTTCTTCTGTTCGATCGCAGTGTTTGATTTTCTACCTTTGTTCTACCTTTGACTCCTCTATCATGAGAACATTGTTCCAAAAGTCTTGTGGATCATCTATCTGCTCTTTGGAAAACTTCAGACAGACAGCAATGTTCTTTTTATCAAGCAGTGTTTTACTCCTGGCTATCCCTTCATAAACACCAATGTTGTTCCTTCTTTTTCTCATATGAACACTCATTTTAGCCAAGGCGAGAGTGCCCTTCAGATCCTTGTATGTTACTCTGGGGTTCTTTGTGACTTCCTGGATGGTTTGCCAGTTTGTTCTTGGAGAGATTTATGTAGGACGACAGCTCCTGGGTAGAGTGACTGTGGTCTTTAACTTTCTCCATTTGTAGACTATTTTTCTGACAGTGGATTGGTGGAGCCCCAAATCCTTATAAATAGTTTTGTAACCCTTTCTAGACTGATGAGCATCAATAACTGCTTTTCTGAGGTCCTCTGGGATTTCTTTCGATCGTGGCATGAGGTGTTTCTACACATTTATGGAAAGTTTCTGATCTTTTTATAGTGTGGGGGCCACCCAAACTCACAATTCTTCCTCACATTTCACCTTAGTCCACTAACATCTAGCTTCAGAGCATGACCTTTTATCCTAGCCTTATCTTTCTCTTAAATATGCTTTCCTCCAGTACTTTGTACGTACTCTCCATTCTATCAATTAACCAAGATCTTATCTTGCATCAAACGGGCAAGGATGGAAGGGAAGTAAACATAATTATGCCCCTTTACAAATCACTAGTAAGACCACACCTTGAATATGGAGTACAATTTTGGGCACCAATCCTAAGAAAAGACATTATGGAACTAGAGAGAGTACAGAGAAGAGCCACCAAATTAATATAGGGGATGGACGATCTAACTTATGAGGAGTGGCTAGCTAAATTAGATTTATTTACATTAGAAAAGAGGTGTCTAAGAGGGGATATGATAACTATATACAAATATATTCGGGGACAATACAATGAGCTTTCAAAAGAACTATTCATCCCACGGGCAGTACTAAGGACTCGGGGCCATCCCTTAAGGTTGGAGGAAAGGAAATTTCACCAGCAACAAAGGAAAGGGTTCTTTACAGTAAGGGCAGTTAAAATGTGGAATTCATTACCCATGGAGACTGTGATGGCAGATACAATAGATTTGTTCAAAAAAAAGGTTGGACATCTTTTTAGATGGGAAAGGTATACAGGGATATACCAAATAAGTATACATGGGAAGGATGTTGATCCAGGGATTAATCTGATTGCCAATTCTTGGAGTCAGGAAGGAATTAATTTTTCCCCTTAATGGGGTTTTTTGTTTGCCTTCCTCTGGATCAATAAGTAAGTTTAGATATAGGATAAAGTATCTGTTGTCTAAATTTAGCATAGGTTGAACTTGATGAACTTATGTCTTTTTTCAACCTCATCTACTATGTACAGTAACTATTAAGATCCTTTAGTATCCCTACTTTACACACTCTCCAATTTATTTATGTCCTTCTAGAAATGTAGTCTCCAGATTTGAGCACAGTAGTAGGTAAGTTGTTACCATTAATGTATAGCATAAAGTGACATCAATACCTCTCTCTTTCTGCCAATAATATCTCTCCCTGCATAACCTAAAATCTTGCTGGCTTTCTCTGTTGCTTCTTAACATTTCTCGCCTAGATTTAAGTCATCTGAAATAATGACTCCCATGTCCTTATCCTCCATAAAAGATAACATTATAGTTCCATTCATCCTGTATTCTGCCATTTGATTTTTGTGAACCAAGTGCATTATTTTGCACTTGTTGGCATTAAATTGTAGTTACCACACTCTTAACCATTCCTCTGGTTACCTAAATCATTACTTATTTTGTTAGCTTCCCCTGGAGTGTCAAACTTGTTTCATATCTTTTCGTCAACTGCAAAAAGGTATACTTTCCCTTCCAGAGCATTTTTGTCACTACTAAACATATTAAAGCAGCAGTCCAAGCTGCTAGTTTTTTTTAAGTTTTTTTCCATTTAATACAGTTTGTGCATCAATACAATCCACACAATGATAAGTAATTAGCTAAGTAGCAGAACGATCCGTTCTTCTGTGATCGATCATAGAAGATTCACCTTGGGGGTTCACTAAATGGGTGTCAGTGCAGCAGAAGAGGACCAAAGATGCAAAGTTCTGTTGGGAAGATCATATGATCAGGCAGTCACAAAATACAATTGGTGCACTGCTAGAGAAATGTCATTCAGAGTTGTTATTTTTTTTTTTTTTAATGATGCTTGTGTTTTCTCATAGTACATAACTGATTTATTAAAAAAACAACAACAAAAAACAAGACATGTAGGATATTGCTTGGACTGCAGCATTAAAGAGCACTGATTCAGTTCTCCACTTCTCACCCTCTCCTAATATGAATGTATGTTATTTACCAAATCTCCCTGTTGCCTATTTTTCAACAGTGTCTTATTAATTCAACCATCATACAATCCAAAACCAACATTACAACTGGTTTATCAGTCATCTATGTGGGATAGTATCAAAGGCCTTACTGAAGGCCTTAACCCCATAATATAGAAAAAAACAATCAATTAGGTTTGTGTGACTGTTCTCCCCCAGGTAATTCAATGCTGCCTAGGGTCTTGTATAATGCTGGACTTCAGTTATTTAAAAATTCTTGCTTTCAGCAGTGTTTCCATTAATTAATTTCTCTATCATGAGAACATTGTTCGAAAAGTCTTGTGGATCATCTATCTGCTCTTTGGCAAACTTCAGACAGACAGCAATGTTCTTTTTATCAAGCAGTGTTTTCCTTCTGGCTATCCCTTCATAAACACCAATGTTGTTCCTTCTTTTTCTCATATGAACACTCATTTTAGCCAAGGCGAGAGTGCCCTTCAGATCCTTGTATGTTACTCTGGGGTTCTTTGTGACTTCCTGGATGGTTTGCCAGTTTGTTCTTGGAGAGATTTATGTAGGACGACAGCTCCTGGGTAGAGTGACTGTGGTCTTTAACTTTCTCCATTTGTAGACTATTTTTCTGACAGTGGATTGGTGGAGCCCCAAATCCTTATAAATAGTTTTGTAACCCTTTCTAGACTGATGAGCATCAATAACTGCTTTTCTGAGGTCCTCTGGGATTTCTTTCGATTGTGGCATGAGGTGTTTCTACACATTTATGGAAAGTTTCTGATCTTTTTATAGTGTGGGGGCCACCCAAACTCACAATTCTTCCTCACATTTCACCTTAGTCCACTAACATCTAGCTTCAGAGCATGACCTTTTATCCTAGCCTTATCTTTCTCTTAAATATGCTTTCCTCCAGTACTTTGTACGTACTCTCCATTCTATCAATTAACCAAGATCTTATCTTGCATCAAACGGGCAATGGATGGAAGGGAAGTAAACATAATTATGCCCCTTTACAAATCACTAGTAAGACCACACCTTGAATATGGAGTACAATTTTGGGCACCAATCCTAAGAAAAGACATTATGGAACTAGAGAGAGTACAGAGAAGAGCCACCAAATTAATATAGGGGATGGACAATCTAACTTATGAGGAGTGGCTGGCTAAATTAGATTTATTTACATTAGAAAAGAGGTGTCTAAGAGGGGATATGATAACTATATACAAATATATTCGGGGACAATACAATGAGCTTTCAAAAGAACTATTCATCCCACGGGCAGTACTAAGGACTCGGGGCCATCCCTTAAGGTTGGAGGAAAGGAAATTTCACCAGCAACAAAGGAAAGGGTTCTTTACAGTAAGGGCAGTTAAAATGTGGAATTCATTACCCATGGAGACTGTGATGGCAGATACAATAGATTTATTCAAAAAAAAGGTTGGACATCTTTTTAGATGGGAAAGGTATACAGGGATATACCAAATAAGTATACATGGGAAGGATGTTGATCCAGGGATTAATCTGATTGCCAATTCTTGGAGTCAGGAAGGAATTAATTTTTCCCCTTAATGGGGTTTTTTGTTTGCCTTCCTCTGGATCAATAAGTAAGTTTAGATATAGGATAAAGTATCTGTTGTCTAAATTTAGCATAGGTTGAACTTGATGAACTTATGTCTTTTTTCAACCTCATCTACTATGTACAGTAACTATTAAGATCCTTTAGTATCCCTACTTTACACACTCTCCAATTTATTTATGTCCTTCTAGAAATGTAGTCTCCAGATTTGAGCACAGTAGTAGGTAAGTTGCTACCATTATTGTATAGCATAAAGTGACATCAATACCTCTCTCTTTCTGCCAATAATATCTCTCCCTGCATAACCTAAAATCTTGCTGGCTTTCTCTGTTGCTTCTTAACATTTCTCGCCTAGATTTAAGTCATCTGAAATAATGACTCCCATGTCCTTATCCTCCATAAAAGATAACATTATAGTTCCATTCATCCTGTATTCTGCCATTTGATTTTTGTGAACCAAGTGCATTATTTTGCACTTATTGGCATTAAATTGTAGTTACCACACTCTTAACCATTCCTCTGGTTACCTAAATCATTACTTATTTTGTTAGCTTCCCCTGGAGTGTCAAACTTGTTTCATATCTTTTCGTCAACTGCAAAAGGGTATACTTTCCCTTCCAGAGCATTTTTGTCACTACTAAACATATTAAAGCAGCAGTCCAAGCTGCTAGTTTTTTTTTTATTTTTTTCCCTTTAATACAGTTTGTGCATCAATACAATCCACACAATGATAAGTAATTAGCTAAGTAGCAGAACGATCCGTTCTTCTGTGATCGATCATAGAAGATTCACCTTGGGGGTTCACTAAATGGGTGTCAGTGCAGCAGAAGAGGACCAAAGATGCAAAGTTCTGTTGGGAAGATCATATGATCAGGCAGTCACAAAATACAATTGGTGCACTGCTAGAGAAATGTCATTCAGAGTTGTTATTTTTTTTTTTTTTAATGATGCTTGTGTTTTCTCATAGTACATAACTGATTTATTAAAAAAACAACAACAAAAAACAAGACATGTAGGATATTGCTTGGACTGCAGCATTAAAGAGCACTGATTCAGTTCTCCACTTCTCACCCTCTCCTAATATGAATGTATGTTATTTACCAAATCTCCCTGTTGCCTTTTTTCAACAGTGTCTTATTAATTCAACCATCATACAATCCAAAACCAACATTACAACTGGTTTATCAGTCATTTATGTGGGATAGTATCAAAGGCCTTACTGAAGGCCTTAACCCCATAATATAGAAAAAAACAATCAATTAGGTTTGTGTGACTGTTCTCCCCCAGGTAATTCTATGCTGCCTAGGGTCTTGTATATTGCTGGACTTCAGTTATTTAAAAATTCTTGCTTTCAGCAGTGTTTCCATTAATTAATTTCTCTATCATGAGAACATTGTTCCAAAAGTCTTGTGGATCATCTATCTGCTCTTTGGCAAACTTCAGACAGACAGCAATGTTCTTTTTATCAAGCAGTGTTTTCCTCCTGGCTATCCCTTCATAAACACCAATGTTGTTCCTTCTTTTTCTCATATGAACACTCATTTTAGCCAAGGCGAGAGTGCCCTTCAGATCCTTGTATGTTACTCTGGGGTTCTTTGTGACTTCCTGGATGGTTTGCCAGTTTGTTCTTGGAGAGATTTATGTAGGACGACAGCTCCTGGGTAGAGTGACTGTGGTCTTTAACTTTCTCCATTTGTAGACTATTTTTCTGACAGTGGATTGGTGGAGCCCCAAATCCTTATAAATAGTTTTGTAACCCTTTCTAGACTGATGAGCATCAATAACTGCTTTTCTGAGGTCCTCTGGGATTTCTTTTGATTGTGGCATGAGGTGTTTCTACACATTTATGGAAAGTTTCTGATCTTTTTATAGTGTGGGGGCCACCCAAACTCACAATTCTTCCTCACATTTCACCTTAGTCCACTAACATCTAGCTTCAGAGCATGACCTTTTATCCTAGCCTTATCTTTCTCTTAAATATGCTTTCCTCCAGTACTTTGTACGTACTCTCCATTCTATCAATTAACCAAGATCTTATCTTGCATCAAACGGGCAAGGATGGAAGGGAAGTAAACATAATTATGCCCCTTTACAAATCACTAGTAAGACCACACCTTGAATATGGAGTACAATTTTGGGCACCAATCCTAAGAAAAGACATTATGGAACTAGAGAGAGTACAGAGAAGAGCCACCAAATTAATATAGGGGATGGACAATCTAACTTATGAGGAGTGGCTGGCTAAATTAGATTTATTTACATTAGAAAAGAGGTGTCTAAGAGGGGATATGATAACTATATACAAATATATTCGGGGACAATACAATGAGCTTTCAAAAGAACTATTCATCCCACGGGCAGTACTAAGGACTCGGGGCCATCCCTTAAGGTTAGAGGAAAGGAAATTTCACCAGCAACAAAGGAAAGGGTTCTTTACAGTAAGGGCAGTAAAAATGTGGAATTCATTACCCATGGAGACTGTGATGGCAGATACAATAGATTTGTTCAAAAAAAAGGTTGGACATCTTTTTAGATGGGAAAGGTATACAGGGATATACCAAATAAGTATACATGGGAAGGATGTTGATCCAGGGATTAATCTGATTGCCAATTCTTGGAGTCAGGAAGGAATTAATTTTTCCCCTTAATGGGGTTTTTTGTTTGCCTTCCTCTGGATCAATAAGTAAGTTTAGATATAGGATAAAGTATCTGTTGTCTAAATTTAGCATAGGTTGAACTTGATGAACTTATGTCTTTTTTCAACCTCATCTACTATGTACAGTAACTATTAAGATCCTTTAGTATCCCTACTTTACACACTCTCCAATTTATTTATGTCCTTCTAGAAATGTAGTCTCCAGATTTGAGCACAGTAGTAGGTAAGTTGCTACCATTATTGTATAGCATAAAGTGACATCAATACCTCTCTCTTTCTGCCAATAATATCTCTCCCTGCATAACCTAAAATCTTGCTGGCTTTCTCTGTTGCTTCTTAACATTTCTCGCCTAGATTTAAGTCATCTGAAATAATGACTCCCATGTCCTTATCCTCCATAAAAGATAACATTATAGTTCCATTCATCCTGTATTCTGCCATTTGATTTTTGTGAACCAAGTGCATTATTTTGCACTTGTTGGCATTAAATTGTAGTTACCACACTCTTAACCATTCCTCTGGTTACCTAAATCATTACTTATTTTGTTAGCTTCACCTGGAGTGTCAAACTTGTTTCATATCTTTTCGTCAACTGCAAAAGGGTATACTTTCCCTTCCAGAGCATTTTTGTCACTACTAAACATATTAAAGCAGCAGTCCAAGCTGCTAGTTTTTTTTAATTTTTTTCCCTTTAATACAGTTTGTGCATCAATACAATCCACACAATGATAAGTAATTAGCTAAGTAGCAGAACGATCCGTTCTTCTGTGATCGATCATAGAAGATTCACCTTGGGGGTTCACTAAATGGGTGTCAGTGCAGCAGAAGAGGACCAAAGATGCAAAGTTCTGTTGGGAAGATCATATGATCAGGCAGTCACAAAATACAATTGGTGCACTGCTAGAGAAATGTCATTCAGAGTTGTTTTTTTTTTTTTTTTTAATGATGCTTGTGTTTTCTCATAGTACATAACTGATTTATTAAAAAAACAACAACAAAAAACAAGACATGTAGGATATTGCTTGGACTGCAGCATTAAAGAGCACTGATTCAGTTCTCCACTTCTCACCCTCTCCTAATATGAATGTATGTTATTTACCAAATCTCCCTGTTGCCTTTTTTCAACAGTGTCTTATTAATTCAACCATCATACAATCCAAAACCAACATTACAACTGGTTTATCAGTCATTTATGTGGGATAGTATCAAAGGCCTTACTGAAGGCCTTAACCCCATAATATAGAAAAAAACAATCAATTAGGTTTGTGTGACTGTTCTCCCCCAGGTAATTCTATGCTGCCTAGGGTCTTGTATATTGCTGGACTTCAGTTATTTAAAAATTCTTGCTTTCAGCAGTGTTTCCATTAATTAATTTCTCTATCATGAGAACATTGTTCCAAAAGTCTTGTGGATCATCTATCTGCTCTTTGGCAAACTTCAGACAGACAGCAATGTTCTTTTTATCAAGCAGTGTTTTCCTCCTGGCTATCCCTTCATAAACACCAATGTTGTTCCTTCTTTTTCTCATATGAACACTCATTTTAGCCAAGGCGAGAGTGCCCTTCAGATCCTTGTATGTTACTCTGGGGTTCTTTGTGACTTCCTGGATGGTTTGCCAGTTTGTTCTTGGAGAGATTTATGTAGGACGACAGCTCCTGGGTAGAGTGACTGTGGTCTTTAACTTTCTCCATTTTTAGACTATTTTTCTGACAGTGGATTGGTGGAGCCCCAAATCCTTATAAATAGTTTTGTAACCCTTTCTAGACTGATGAGCATCAATAACTGCTTTTCTGAGGTCCTCTGGGATTTCTTTTGATTGTGGCATGAGGTGTTTCTACACATTTATGGAAAGTTTCTGATCTTTTTATAGTGTGGGGGCCACCCAAACTCACAATTCTTCCTCACATTTCACCTTAGTCCACTAACATCTAGCTTCAGAGCATGACCTTTTATCCTAGCCTTATCTTTCTCTTAAATATGCTTTCCTCCAGTACTTTGTACGTACTCTCCATTCTATCAATTAACCAAGATCTTATCTTGCATCAAACGGGCAAGGATGGAAGGGAAGTAAACATAATTATGCCCCTTTACAAATCACTAGTAAGACCACACCTTGAATATGGAGTACAATTTTGGGCACCAATCCTAAGAAAAGACATTATGGAACTAGAGAGAGTACAGAGAAGAGCCACCAAATTAATATAGGGGATGGACAATCTAACTTATGAGGAGTGGCTGGCTAAATTAGATTTATTTACATTAGAAAAGAGGTGTCTAAGAGGGGATATGATAACTATATACAAATATATTCGGGGACAATACAATGAGCTTTCAAAAGAACTATTCATCCCACGGGCAGTACTAAGGACTCGGGGCCATCCCTTAAGGTTAGAGGAAAGGAAATTTCACCAGCAACAAAGGAAAGGGTTCTTTACAGTAAGGGCAGTTAAAATGTGGAATTCATTACCCATGGAGACTGTGATGGCAGATACAATAGATTTGTTAAAAAAAAAGGTTGGACATCTTTTTAGATGGGAAAGGTATACAGGGATATACCAAATAAGTATACATGGGAAGGATGTTGATCCAGGGATTAATCTGATTGCCAATTCTTGGAGTCAGGAAGGAATTAATTTTTCCCCTTAATGGGATTTTTTGTTTGCCTTCCTCTGGATCAATAAGTAAGTATAGATATAGGATAAAGTATCTGTTGTCTAAATTTAGCATAGGTTGAACTTGATGAACTTATGTCTTTTTTCAACCTCATCTACTATGTACAGTAACTATTAAGATCCTTTAGTATCCCTACTTTACACACTCTCCAATTTATTTATGTCCTTCTAGAAATGTAGTCTCCAGATTTGAGCACAGTAGTAGGTAAGTTGTTACCATTAATGTATAGCATAAAGTGACATCAATACCTCTCTCTTTCTGCCAATAATATCTCTCCCTGCATAACCTAAAATCTTGCTGGCTTTCTCTGTTGCTTCTTAACATTTCTCGCCTAGATTTAAGTCATCTGAAATAATGACTCCCATGTCCTTATCCTCCATAAAAGATAACATTATAGTTCCATTCATCCTGTATTCTGCCATTTGATTTTTGTGAACCAAGTGCATTATTTTGCACTTGTTGGCATTAAATTATAGTTACCACACTCTTAACCATTCCTCTGGTTACCTAAATCATTACTTATTTTGTTAGCTTCCCCTGGAGTGTCAAACTTGTTTCATATCTTTTCGTCAACTGCAAAAAGGTATACTTTCCCTTCCAGAGCATTTTTGTCACTACTAAACATATTAAAGCAGCAGTCCAAGCTGCTAGTTTTTTTTATTTTTTTTCCCTTTAATACAGTTTGTGCATCAATACAATCCACACAATGATAAGTAATTAGCTAAGTAGCAGAACGATCCGTTTTTCTGTGATCGATCATAGAAGATTCACCTTGGGGGTTCACTAAATGGGTGTCAGTGCAGCAGAAGAGGACCAAAGATGCAAAGTTCTGTTGGGAAGATCATATGATCAGGCAGTCACTAGATACAATTGGTGCACTGCTAGAGAAATGTCATTCAGAGTTGTTATTTATTTATTTTTAATGATGCTTGTGTTTTCTCATAGTACATAACTGATTTATTAAAAAAACAACAACAAAAAACAAGACATGTAGGATATTGCTTGGAGTGCAGCATTAAAGAGCACTGATTCAGTTCTCCACTTCTCACCCTCTCCTAAAATGAATATATGTTATTTGCCAAATCTCCCTGTTGCCTTTTTTTTCAACAGTGTCTTATTAATTCAACCATCATACAATCCAAAACCAACATTACAACTGGTTTATCAGTCATCTATGTGGGATAGTATCAAAGGCCTTACTGAAGGCCTTAACCCCATAATATAGAAAAAACAATCAATTAGGTTTGTGTGACTGTTCTCCCCCAGGTAATTCTATGCTGCCTAGGGTCTTGTATAATGCTGGACTTCAGTTATTTAAAAATTCTTGCTTTCAGCAGTGTTTCCTTTAATTTCACTACTACTTCTTTTGTGAAGTGGGAATATGTTTGTTCTTCTCCAGTCATCTGGACCTGTACATGTTAATAGTGACTACTTAAATAGTTCCATTAATGGTGTTTCCAGCACACCCCTAATCTTACTTAAGGTCATTGGATGTTTCCCATATGGTCCCATTGACTTTCCACTTAAAATGTTGAAAGTTCCAGTAGGACTTTCTCTCCTGTAAATTAATTTGTGCACACCTCCTTTCCATTTACATTCCTTAAACTGGTCTACTATAAAGTACCCTTGTCTTTTTTGATTGTCCCATTCTTTCTGCACTACACTGTCAAAGAATCACTTAAATAATCCCTCATCTCTAAATTGTCAGCCCTGCTAAAATCTAAAACATTTGCTGTTGCATAGAAAGATCAGCATCTGTCTTTATACTAAACCACACTGATTGATGGTCATGGGAATCAAAGTTCTCACCACCCAGCGTTACAGGGTATACTCTAGCCCCATTTGAAACTATTGAGTCCAGTATTGCTTATTTGCGAGTTGGCTGCCAGATCAAGTGTTTGAAATATGCCCCTTGCAAGGAATCATGGATGCCCCTGAGTCTGGATGACCTGCAACATACTGATGCCACTTTACATCTAAAGTCTTCCATAATGATTATCTCTCCTTTAATTACCAACATGGTGATTTCTTACTGTACTACCCTATTCAATACTACCTTTTGTCCTTGAGGTATGAAGATCACTCCAGTGTTAATGACAACCTTTACATAAATGTATCAGGTTTCAGTCTTTTCTACAGAACAGATGTAAGGAACCTCCACTGATGGTCACACTAGCAGATTAACCCTGTGGGGTGTCCGATCCAGAAGCATGGACACCCCCCCTCCCCCCACCCACAGCATGACCACCTCAGACACTATCTCTGGCGCAACAAACTTTTGCTTTTTTGACTAGGGCACCAGAGACAGAGTCTTGCTAAATCTGTACCTTGTGCGCAAATGGTGTGTGTGTGTGGGGGGGGGGGGGGTTCAAAATATTCTGGTGTGGGGGGGGGGGGGGCACTTACAGAGGCCCCACACTCTTCACCTCAACATTTAAATAAAATGCCAGGGGAGCACACGAGGCCTCTGTATGTCTCTAACCTTCTCTCCGTTGGCTTCTAGCAACGTGTTGCCATGACAATACGGAATCAAATGACACTGCAGGGTCAAATGGCAACATGTTGCCATGGCAACACGACATCACCTGCAGACATGATATCAAATTACAAAAAAAGTTTGCACACCACTGAGTATGTGTACACATTTCCTAAAGGCATTTGTTGCTGCTTTTCTTACTCCTTATTTTTTCCACTATACATCTCCTTCTGCCTGTGCTGTTGATCTTTTTTCCTATTTAAGCTATCTTCTGTTCCGCTGAAATTTTCTTTCCATGAAGTTCCACTAAAATTAATTGCTACCTCCTGTAGGATGGAGGACATTGGATTTATCTTGATTCGTTTCACTAATCCCCATCAGCTAGTTAAAATACTGTAGATGCTATCAAGCCTCTGAACTGCTCACTGAATATCCAGGTTCTCCTCTTACAGTAGATTAATTAAGGATATCTCTTTAATATAAGCCCCTTGAGGACAGTTGTGCCCAATAAATCCAAATCCCTTCTGTTCATGCCACTTCCTCAATCATGCATTATAGTCTCTTGTGCAAAGAGTCCTGCCTTTCACACCCCTGTATACTGGCAACACCTCTGAAAAAGCAACTCATGATGCTACTTGACTAAAGGCTTTCCCTAACTCGCCAAATTCGTCCTGTATTACCTTAATTTACTTCCTAGACATATCGTTAGTCCCTAGGTGGACAGTGGCATCTGAATTTTGGCAACATTTGAAGATGTAAAAAAAAAAAGATGTAAAAAAATAAGAAATATCCTATATGCAATACTACCAGCCCTCTACCCCTCACCTCCGATAAAACCCATACTTCAGGGATTAGAACTTCTGGTCAAGTCGATTGTGTGAATAGTGGCATCCCCTCCAGATGGTATGTCGAATGTTGGCGAATAATTCACACATCTATATACAAGGGGGGGGGGGAGAAAAAAAACACACAGTTACAGTAACACCCCAGCAAACGGAATAAAGACTATGCAAATATATAAAATTCTTCTGCTTGTTTAAAACTCACCTTTAGAATTCTATATGGATAGAAGTGGTCAATCGCTTTGACTTCATTGGTGTTTTTTCTGATCGGTCACTTACAGTAAACCATATAGAATTACCATCACCTCATCTCATTCTCCCTATCTCGCTTCTCCCCTTCTCCACCTCCATCTACCCCCCGGTTCTGCAGAAACCTGCGCTCTATTCACTTACCTGACTTTGAGTCCACTTTACACTCCTGGTCAGGAACTACAACTCTGTCTTGTCCTCGTCTCTTGATCTACATGCCCCACTTTCTCTCTGCCGCACTCGCCCTTCTAACCCTAGACCCTGGCTAAATTCCCACACGTGCATGCTGCGTTCCTCCACTCGTTCCTCTGAACGCCTCTGGAGGAAGTCTCACACTCTCGCTGACTTCCTTCACTACAAATTTATGCTATCCTGTTTCAACTCTGCCCTCTCGCAAGCTAAACAAGCCTACTTTTCTTCACTAATCAACATGCACAAGTCTAACCCACGCCGACTGTTCTCTGTCTTTGATACTCTACTCAAACCACCCTCAGCTGCCTCTCCTTCCTCCATCTCTGCTCAGGACTTTGCTGACTATTTTAATGAAAAGGTGGAATCCATACGGCAGAACATCCCCTCTGTTTCTTCCTCCCATCCTACACCTCTTCCTAACTCTCCTCCTGCCTTCCTTGACTCTTTTTCCACTGTCTCAGAGGAGGATGTGTCGCCGTTGATCGTCTCGTCTCCCTCTACCACTTGCCCTCTCGACCCCATTACCTCCCATCTCCTAAAACCTCTTGCTCCTACTATAATCCCTATGCTCACACACATTTTTAACTCCTCCCTCTGCTCTGGAACCTTTCCATCCTCCTTCAAACATGCAACAGTCATACCATTACTCAAAAACAGCAAGCTTGACCCTACCTGTCTTTCTAACTATCGACCTGTCTCCCTCCTGCCTTTTGCCTCTAAACTCCTTGAACATCTTGTATTCTCTCGCTTGCTCCATTTTCTCAACACCTATTCTCTCCTAGACCCTCTACAATCTGGCTTCCGCACTGCTCACTCCTCGGAAACAGCCCTCACTAAAATAACTGACGACCTCCATGCTGCCAAAGACAGAGGTCATTACACTCTGCTCATATTACTCGACCTCTCTGCAGCATTTGACACAGTGGACCACCCTCTTCTCCTCCACATTCTCCATACTCTAGGTATTCGGAACAAAGCTCTATCCTGGATCTCATCCTACCTCTCCCATTGTACTTTCAGTGTCTCTTCTGCTAACACCTCCTCCTCCTTTATTGATCTCTCTGTGGGGGTACCCCAGGGCTCTGTCCTGGGACGTAGGAGAAAGATCTCCAATACCGTGCTCAGCTATATGTTATTCCTTAGAAGGATATAAATCATGTATCATGAAAAAGGACAAAGTGGAAAAGGCTGTCTTCTCAAATATAGGTGCCGTGTGTTCCATATAATTAACCCCTTCCTCTAGCGGGCGGGACCTGAATCTACTGGTAAAATCAGTGAAAAATATCTGATTACCGAAGAACAGTTTGTAGTCCCCCTAGGAAGTATATGGGTACAGGGAACGTAACCCCCAGAGCGCAGGTGAGCGGACTGGGGTACTCACGGTTGGAAGGTCTCAGCAGTTCCTTAGGCGTGCATCACGCTGGTAATGGACGAGTAGAGAAATCCTGCAGGAGGTAAGCGGAGCACAGCGAAGCAAATGCAGGGGCTATACACCAGAGTAAGTAAAAATCCTTTATTGCATGATCAACATCATGTTAGTGGACAAGTAAAATCTCTTACGCGTTTCAGGCTTCTGCCCTTTATCAAAGAGAACTGTTTTACTCTCTGCAAACGCCCTGTTAATATAGGTCTCTCCCCGCTAACAGCTGATCTCAGTAAGATGATTTGCGCGCGAGTTCGCCAAGCTACGATCTCATTGGTTGTCTAATGCAACCAATGGAATGAATGAAACATTTCTACTGTGTGTAGCGAGTGCGGGTAGTGTATCTGATCAACAGAGCGGCTGCAGAGTATGTCAGTAAAAAGAAACAGTGTGTATAACAACATTAAAACCTAATCAAAACAATGTATCAATATAGGAAAAACAAGAAAAACAATCTACTCGGCTGAAATGGTAGTAGGGAGATAACGGAATGGTATAAGTCATATGGCAAGGCTGTTGATGTTGGTGTGATGAAATAGTATAAGTTAGCTGGTGATATAATAAGCTATAAGAGCCTAATAATAGTGCAGTTGCATAGATGTATTGATAATTTTCTAATTATACTAGTATGTTCTTTTATATATTAATTATATCATTATACTTCTCACTATAACAGCCTTGTATGAATAGAGGATGTTGGGAACTACCACAGTACATTATTTATCATAAGCATTTGTATATATAGAATAGATACATAAAAAACAGATACATGAAAACAGATACATGATAAGAGTGGATAGTGTACCATCATAAGATTGAAAATAAAAATAAAAATAATAAAAATAAAAAATAAAAATAAATATGGAACTAAACATATGTATACATGTCAGTCCACAATGGAAGAATTATATTATTTCCCAATATATCATTTAGATGTTCATGAAGGATCTCTCAGAAGTCACCCATTTATTGACTGTCTTTTGTATACATATTTTATAATGGTTCCCATTTGATTTGTTTAATACACTTTATAACAACCCATCATGCACTGTTTTATTGTGTTTTTGATATGTCAAGGCACACCAAACTTGTTGCGAGAAGAATATGCTATATGATTTGGACATTATATATCATGTGATAATTTGATATTAGTTCAGTTTAGTTTAAAAAGTGTTTCAGCTCCCAGTCAATGTTCATACCCTTGGGGGCCAATGTCCCAAGGGTATAAATCCAGTGCATTTCTCGACGGTTAAGGAGTGTTTCTCTGTCTCCTCCTCTAGGGTGAATAGGTATGTATTCCAAAGCACTGAATGTTAAGTGATCTATAGAACCCTGCACACATTTATTGAAGTGTCTGGCCACTGGGTAGTTATCATCTTTATTTTTAATGGTTCTGATGTGTTCCCTGATCCTTATTTTTAATGGTCTTATTGTCCTACCAATGTAACTAGAACCACATGCACATTTGAGAACATAAATTACATATTTTGAGTTACAATTTAAAAATGAGTTAATCCTGTATTTGTGTCCCGTGAAAATATTCCTCATTGTTTTAATGGGGAATGCATATTTGCAAAAGTTGCATGTTCCACATTTGTAGAATCCCTTTGGAAGCCCTTTCTCTGGTAACATTCTGTCTCTGTACATACTGGGTGATAAGTAGTCTCCCAATGATTTGGCTTTGCGATAGACTATTTTTGGTTTAGAGAGTGTGACTCTGTCTAGGTCCCCGTCTAATCTAAGTACTTCCCAATGTTTGTTAAGGATTGATCTTATTGTGCCAGCTTGTCTTGAGTATGTGGTAATGAATAAGGGTATGTCACCCTCCTGAATGCTTCTTTTCTTTTTAGTGTTCTTTTGTCTACACAATGTATCTGTTCTTTTAGATTGTATTGCATTCTGTAATGCACTTTCAAGAATGCAATCTGAGTAACCACGAGCCTTGAATCTTGTCTTAAGTTGTTCTGCTTGGTCATTAAAACATTCATCTTTCGAGCATATCCTCCTGAGACGTAATAACTGACTCCTGGGAATGCTGTTCAAGAGTGGTCTAGGGTGTGCACTATTCGCTCTGAGCAGAGAGTTGCGGGAATTTTCTTTTCTGTAAATATTAGTTTGTATGGAGAGATCAGTATCCACATACAAGTGGAGGTCTAAAAAATTGATATGATGATCATGTACCATATGTGTAAATCTAAGATTGCAGTCGTTGGATTCAAGGTATGTAAAGAATAAAGAAAGTGTGTGTGCATCTCCAGACCAAATTAATAACAGGTCGTCAATATAGCGACGATAAAACTTAATGTGATGTCTGTAAGGGTTGGTGTCACCGAAAATGTGTTGAGTTTCCCAAAGTCCCATAAACAAATTGGCGTATGAAGGTGCAAATGAAGTCCCCATCGCCGTGCCCTGTGTTTGTAAATAGAATTGATTATTAAAAGTGAAATAATTGTGCTGTAATAGAAATAATACACTATCCAATAGAAAGGTGATTTGTGCCAGGTGAAGATTAGAATTATTCAGAAAATAAGTGACTGCTTTAATACCTTTAGTGTGTTCTATGACTGTATATAAGGACGTCACGTCTAATGTGACCCAAGTGTATGTGTGACACCATGTGAAGTTTTTTATGTCTAGGAGTAAATCAAAAGAATCTTTCAAAAATGACGGTAATTGTTGAAACAACGGCTGCAAGAAAAAATCCACATACCTAGATAGACCATCTCCCAAAGATCCAATGCTAGATATTATAGGTCTGCCTGGCGGACACACAAGCGACTTGTGGATCTTTGGGAGATGGTGAAAAATAGGTATGATAGGAGAGGGATTGAACAGAAATTCTGATTCCTGTTTAGATAGAACATGCAACTCTCTGCCCAGATCTATAAGCTTCTCAATTTCTTTTAGATACATTTGTGTAGGATCCTTAGTAAGTTTAGAATATGCATCAGTATCATTTAGTTGTCTCATTGCCTCAGAACAGTACATCTCAGAGCTTATTACCACTATGGCCCCACCTTTGTCTGCATTTTTTATCACTATGTCTTTTCTAACTTTTAAAGCTGCCAAAGATTGGCCTTCTTCTTTGGATAAATTGTTGGGTATTGTGGTGGTGAAATTAAATCCCTTAGCTAGTAATTGCAGGTATTTTTCCACTAATTTTTCATATGTCTCTAGGTGTGGGCCTTTAGAAAACATAGGACAGAAAATGGATTTTTTCCTAAATGATGTATGTTTGGAAGTGGTCAAAAAGAGGAACTGCTCTGAGGCACTAACATTTTGAACGTCTGACAAATTTTGTTCATCAAACAGGTCATTCATGTCTTGTATAGCTGTATACTCTTTGAAGGACAGCCTGTCGTCCGTGCTCCCCCCCACCAGAGGGCCCAGACTAGAGTCTTCTGGGTCATCTGGTGTAGGGACGTCACCGACAGCAGGCTGCCTAGAGTTGAAGAATTTTTTTAAAGATAATTTTCTAATGTATTTTTGCAAATCTATAACAGTATTAAACAGATCAAAATTGTCCTGAATTCCAAAGTTCAGTCCCTTGTTGAGAACCTTTATCTCTCCATCTGTTAGATCTATCCCCGAAATGTTGACTACATTATTCTCTTGCATCAATGTTCCATTTTTCTTCTCTTTGTTTGTCCTTCTTTTGGGCGAGCGCCGCGTCCTCTTTGGGAGTTTTTTGACTCCCTTTGATTGCCCAGGTCAAATGAGGTTGATGGATTCTCTTGATGGCGTGATGGATTTTGATGGTATGATGTATCTTTTTTGTGACGCTCTTCAGGGTCTGTAAGGCGATCTGTGTCTTCATCTGTTGTAAATGATACCACTGAAGGTCGACTCTCTAAGTCTGAGGCATCCGATATACTTGATGCTCCGGACGTTTTCCTTTTTAAAATAGATTTGTTTGGGGTGGATTTTCTTGGATGTGGATTTTTCTTATAACGGTCTCCTTTTTGTGCTTGCTCTTGTTGGTATGTAATCCTTGGGGGAGGTTTTTGCCATGCATAAATCTGTTTTTTTTGATAGTCAATTCTATCCCTATCAAATTTTGATTGTTTTTTTATCATAATTTTCTCTTCAATGTTATTGATAGTTTTGGATAGATTCTTGTCCATATCATTAAAATTCTCCATATCTTTGTATGACTTCAAATTAAGTTGTAACTCTTTAATTGTTTTTTTCACCTCATTTCTTTCTTTGATTTTGGTTTTTATAATCAATTCAATCAGCTTTTCTGAGCATTCATCTAGGATCTTTATCCATTCAGTCTCGAACTCTTTGTTGGGAAAGCCGAAAGAGGGTTTTTTTTTAATACGGAGCCCCCTAGGTATCCTTTTAACAACTAAATAATTGTCCAGTGTTGTTATATCCCACCATAGGCGCACATTGGATGATAAGGCTTTTTCAAATTTTAGAAAATACAAATTAAGATCAGTGTTGTCTTCGCAAACATCAGAAATAGTATTGTCAAATACATATGCAGCTCTTCTTTTTCGCCCAGCATTATCTGCACAACTTTGTATGTAAGTGTTCTCAGTGTCTATGGGTTCCACATTGACGTCCTCTATACATTCTTCCTCCATTTCAAACTATGCCAAGACACTTGGGTCACATTAGACGTGACGTCCTTATATACAGTCATAGAACACACTAAAGGTATTAAAGCAGTCACTTATTTTCTGAATAATTCTAATCTTCACCTGGCACAAATCACCTTTCTATTGGATAGTGTATTATTTCTATTACAGCACAATTATTTCACTTTTAATAATCAATTCTATTTACAAACACAGGGCACGGCGATGGGGACTTCATTTGCACCTTCATACGCCAATTTGTTTATGTGACTTTGGGAAACTCAACACATTTTCGGTGACACCAACCCTTACAGACATCACATTAAGTTTTATCGTCGCTATATTGACGACCTGTTATTAATTTGGTCTGGAGATGCACACACACTTTCTTTATTCTTTACATACCTTGAATCCAACGACTGCAATCTTAGATTTACACATATGGTACATGATCATCATATCAATTTTTTAGACCTCCACTTGTATGTGGATACTGATCTCTCCATACAAACTAATATTTACAGAAAAGAAAATTCCCGCAACTCTCTGCTCAGAGCGAATAGTGCACACCCTAGACCACTCTTGAACAGCATTCCCAGGAGTCAGTTATTACGTCTCAGGAGGATATGCTCGAAAGATGAATGTTTTAATGACCAAGCAGAACAACTTAAGACAAGATTCAAGGCTCGTGGTTACTCAGATTGCATTCTTGAAAGTGCATTACAGAATGCAATACAATCTAAAAGAACAGATACATTGTGTAGACAAAAGAACACTAAAAAGAAAAGAAGCATTCAGGAGGGTGACATACCCTTATTCATTACCACATACTCAAGACAAGCTGGCACAATAAGATCAATCCTTAACAAACATTGGGAAGTACTTAGATTAGACGGGGACCTAGACAGAGTCACACTCTCTAAACCAAAAATAGTCTATCGCAAAGCCAAATCATTGGGAGACTACTTATCACCCAGTATGTACAGAGACAGAATGTTACCAGAGAAAGGGCTTCCAAAGGGATTCTACAAATGTGGAACATGCAACTTTTGCAAATATGCATTCCCCATTAAAACAATGAGGAATATTTTCACGGGACACAAATACAGGATTAACTCATTTTTAAATTGTAACTCAAAATATGTAATTTATGTTCTCAAATGTGCATGTGGTTCTAGTTACATTGGTAGGACAATAAGACCATTAAAAATAAGGATCAGGGAACACATCAGAACCATTAAAAATAAAGATGATAACTACCCAGTGGCCAGACACTTCAATAAATGTGTGCAGGGTTCTATAGATCACTTAACATTCAGTGCTTTGGAATACATACCTATTCACCCTAGAGGAGGAGACAGAGAAACACTCCTTAACCATCGAGAAATGCACTGGATTTATACCCTTGGGACATTGGCCCCCAAGGGTATGAACATTGACTGGGAGCTGAAACACTTTTTAAACTAAACTGAACTAATATCAAATTATCACATGATATATAATGTCCAAATCATATAGCATATTCTTCTCGCAACAAGTTTGGTGTGCCTTGACATATCAAAAACACAATAAAACAGTGCATGATGGGTTGTTATAAAGTGTATTAAACAAATCAAATGGGAACCATTATAAAATATGTATACAAAAGACAGTCAATAAATGGGTGACTTCTGAGAGATCCTTCATGAACATCTAAATGATATATTGGGAAATAATATAATTCTTCCATTGTGGACTGACATGTATACATATGTTTAGTTCCATATTTATTTTTATTTTTTATTTTTATTATTTTTATTTTTATTTTCAATCTTATGATTGTACACTATCCACTCTTATCATGTATCTGTTTTCATGTATCTGTTTTTTATGTTTCTATTCTATATATACAAATGCTTATGATAAATAATGTACTGTGGTAGTTCCCAACATCCTCTATTCATACAAGGCTGTTATAGTGAGAAGTATAATGATATAATTAATATATAGAAGAACATACTAGTATAATTAGAAAATTATCAATACATCTATGCAACTGCACTATTATTAGGCTCTTATAGCTTATTATATCACCAGCTAACTTATACTATTTCATCACACCAACATCAACAGCCTTGCCATATGACTTATACCATTCCGTTATCTCCCTACTACCATTTCAGCCGAGTAGATTGTTTTTCTTGTTTTTCTTATATTGATACATTGTTTTGATTAGGTTTTAATGTTGTTATACACACTGTTTCTTTTTACTGACATACTCTGCAGCCGCTCTGTTGATCAGATACACTACCCGCACTCGCTACACACAGTAGAAATGTTTCATTCATTCCATTGGTTGCATTAGACAACCAATGAGATCGTAGCTTGGCGAACTCGCGCGCAAATCATCTTACTGAGATCAGCTGTTAGCGGGGAGAGACCTATATTAACAGGGCGTTTGCAGAGAGTAAAACAGTTCTCTTTGATAACGGGCAGAAGCCTGAAACGCGTAAGAGATTTTACTTGTCCACTAACATGATGTTGATCATGCAATAAAGGATTTTTACTTACTCTGGTGTATAGCCCCTGCATTTGCTTCGCTGTGCTCCGCTTACCTCCTGCAGGATTTCTCTACTCTGTCCTGGGACTTCTTCTCTTTTCTCTGTACACACTCTCTCTAGGTGACCTAATAACATCTGTTGGGTTTAATTATCACCTCTATGCCAACGACACACAAATATACTTTTCAAAACCTGACCTTACACCTGCTGTATAAACCAAAGTTTCTGAATGTCTCTCTGCTATATCATCCTGGATGGCCCTCCGACGCCTTAAACTCAACATGGCTAAAACAGAGCTCCTCATACTTCCTCCCAAACCTGGCCCTACTACCTCCTTCCACATTACTGTTGGAACTATAATCATTCACCAAGTAGCCCAAGCACGCTGCCTAGGGGTCACACTCGACTCCTCTCTCACATTCGCCCCTCACATTCAAAACATTTCTAAAACTTGTCGCTTTTTCCTCCGCAATATAACAAAGATACGCCCTTTCCTCTGTTGCTCGACTGCTAAAATTCTGACTCAGGCCCTCATTCTCTCCCGTCTTGATTACTGTAACCTCCTGCTGTCCGGCCTTCCTGCCTCTAACCTGTCTCCCCTACAATCTATCCTAAATGCTGCTGCCAGAATCACTATACTTTTTCCTAGATCTGTCTCAGCATCTCCCCTCATGAAATCCCTCTCCTGGCTTCCGATCAAATCCCGCATCTCACACTCCATTCTTCTCCTCACTTTTAAAGCTTTACATTCTTCTGCCCCTCCTTACATCTCAGCCCTAATTTCTCGTTATGCACCATCCAGACTCTTGCGTTCTTCTCAAGGATGTCTTCTTTCTACCCCCTTTGTATCTAAAGCCCTCTCCCGCCTTAAACTTTTTTCACTGACTGCCCCACACCTCTGGAATGCCCTTCCCCTCAGTACCCGACTAGCTCCCTCTCTATTCACCTTTAAGCCCCACCTTAAGACATACTTGCTTAAAGAAGCATATGAATAGCACTGTGGATATTCTGAACACATGATACATAAAGCTTGGCCCCCTGCAGACGCACTTACCAGAACTCCCTCCTACTGTCACTGTACGTTCTACCTACCTACCAATTAGACTGTAAGCTCCTCGGGACAGGGACTCCTCTTCCGAAATGTTACTTTTATGTCTAAAGCACTTATTCCCATGATCTGTTATTTATATTATCTGTTATTTATTTGATTACCTCATGTATTACTACTGTGAAGCGCTATGTACATTAATGGCGCTATATAAATAAAGACATACAATACAATACCACCTAAATGCATTTGTGGCCTGTTAGCCAAATGCACTATATAACTATGCATTTATCTTGATTAAGTCTCACCTTCCCATTTTAGTAAAGAAATAAGTTGAGTGAAAATCGGAAACCACATCAAGAGTATAGTTGGAAAAGGGTCACCCTAGTGGAAATTATATTTATTAAAAAATAAACTGTTGGTTGCTATTTAATTTAAAATATATAATTTCTCTTCTATTACATTGGCTTAAAGCAAATGCTGATTCTTTTCAAAATCTAGTCTGTACTGTAATAAAATGGAAATTATTTGTCTATATAAATATATTAAGTATAAAACTAAATAATATGCCCTACCTGGAGGTGATTAAGGATCAGGTACTGTAAATATTCACTGACAGATTGCAGGTAGATATTCAGGATCTTTATATCCAGTGGTGTATATTCTTTTTATAGCTAGTCCAGCTGTTTATTTGAAACTAAAACATTCTTCTAATACAGAAATATATTTTTTTATTTCACAATGAAAATAATATTTAATGTTTATTATGTTGCTTGTGTTCTTAACAGGCAAAAAAAAGCCATAACGCAGTGTATATTTTGAATTATATACTCTTCACTCTGGATAGTTTCTGTCTTCTACTAATACAGAGGTAGCAGACATTAATGCACTCGTTATTGCATGATATCATGTTACTACTGCTGTTAAGTTTATTGTGCGATTTGCAGCAACTTCAATTAAGCAAATTAAGCTTGTGTTATCATTGCATGATTTTGGAAACTATTAAACTATTTGGGCAATCAGGGGCGTAGACAGATTTCCCAAGGCCCAGGACTAAAGTTACGACCTTTCCCCGCCCCCGTGTCGGCAGTCTTGCGAGCCCCCCACCATTTCACATCTCGCGAGACCCCTCTTTCCATGTATTCCTCTCTCCTCTGTCTCACTCCTTCCCTTCCTAACTCATCCGCTCTCACCTCCCTCCCCCTCCATCAATTACCCCACTCTCACTCAAATCCTCCCCACCTCAAATGTATTTTCCCCCTGCGTCTCACTCTTACTCCCTCTTTTCCTCACTCACTCCCTCACCCCATCTCTTACACCCCTTCTCTCCTCTCACTCTCTCCCCTCCATCAATTACCCCACGCTCACTCAATCCCTCTTACATAATCCCCAGTATATTGAGTAAAAGCGTAACAATGTGCTGTTGAGCTTTGACAATAATGATATGCAATTCACTTTACTTCTATGTTCAGAAGATCCTGTTAAATGTGATTTATACATGATCATATACAACTTGTGCTATATCATAGCACATTTGAATGCAAGTAATTATAGATCACTGCCTTGTGCCAAGTACACTGCATAGATCTTTCAGTTATGGGGGGACTGACAAGTTATGAGTAATGCACTGTACCTTGAAAAGAATTTCTACACAAGGCTTAGCAAATAGATGTGTTTATCCTTCAGATATTATCAAGAAATGACAGAAAATGGAGAAAAAGACTCTTACTCACAATGGTCCATTAGGTAAAGAAGGGTTGGTAGCCGTTTTGGTCCTTACTTCCATGTGGTAAAATAACAAAGGAGGAAGAAGATTGTGTGATACCTTTTATTGGACCAACAAATACAGTAGTTGATATGTTTACACGCTTTTGAATCTCTCTGGGTTCTTCATCAGGTATCAAGATGAACTACATGATGAAGAATCCTGACAGGTTTGAAAGCTTGTAACATACCTTATTAATTACTATATTTTTTGGTCTAATAAAATATATCACACTACCCACTCCTCCTCCTCCCTTTGGTATTTTAATATATGGTGCGTTATGTTAATGCGACTGATCTGGTTTTAGCTTCCATTTAAATAAATGGGAGTTAATGCAGCATTGGCCATGTTAACTCATAATGGACCTTAGTGAATCACCCATGTTACTATTTTTTTTAATTTTCTACATTTCATGCTCGTATTATCACTGGCATTAATGACTTTAATATTATATTAGAAATGCAATAATGCTGCTTCGGAATATTGTATAGTTTATAATGTCAATTCATTGAAGATTGTGAATAGAGATGAGCGAACCATTCCAAATCCTTTTCCTGGAATTCTGTGGACTGTTAAGTCCATATCCGCCCCCCTGCACAAAAATCTATCTGCGGATTGGGTACTAAAAGGGAGAGGGAGAATGCAAAGTATATTTAAATAAGTACAGCTCAACCCCGTTATAACGCGATCCGTTACAACGCGAATCCGCTTATAACGCGATGCAAGCATGGCTCCCAATTTTCGTATTTATGAATACTTTGTATCACGGTTATTGGTATCTTAAATACTTTATTGTACAATGCATACAATTATACATTATTTCTAATGCGATCCGCTTATAGCGCAATGTGATTCTTTGGACCCCAAGCACAGCGTTATAAGGGGGTTGAGCTGTAATATCACACACTACCTAAAAGGATTTCCAAATCAACTACAGTATATAGGGTTGATAAGCTTAAGGCACCAAACTTATGGCTGGAATGGTTTACAACCCAACAGGACTAGAATTCACAACCACTTATTTTCTAGACCGCAGCTCTAGTAGTGTGAGCTAAAGCAGATGATGGGTGGCATTACTATCACATGTTGAGCTGCTCACTGCTCACTGATGTAGTTAATCTAGCTATTAGCATATCTCACCGTTGTCTCAGGTGTGCTCCACACGGAACATTCAACTTCCAACCAAGCAATTGAAGGGGTAAAAGAAGCCAGGGGGAGGGAGCTACTACAAATATGAGTACTCATTTTGGTGCTACATAATGGATATTCACACAGGTGGCTATGATATAACATAAAAAGGACAATAAATATTCACTGTGCCATCTGCCAGGGTTCAAGACACATTCATAAATACTTAGTTATAAAATAAATTTAACTCTACAACATCTCTCTCTCTCTCTCTCTCTCTCTCTCTCTCTCTCTCTCTCTCTCTCTCTCTCTCTCTCTCTCTCTCTCTCTCTCTCTCTCTCTCTCTCTCTCTCTCTCTCTCTCTCTCGGATTATTCAGAGTGTAGATTTTTAACAATCCAATAATGGATTTCGGATTGCACTCTGTTTTTGAAAAAAAAAATCTGAAATAGTAAATTGGCCTTTTTGAGATTGATCCACGGATCAATCGAACCAGACGATCTGAGGTGGATCCAAATCCACAAAAATATTTCACCCATTTCATAACTTTGAGTGACCAGCATAGATGAAAGCATATTATACTGAGATTTCACCTCTGTTTTGCACCTCAAAATATATCATAACATAGGATGAATTCATAATGACACCATTTGAATACATTACTGTGCATCACAAAATGAAAATGAAGTAAAATCAAAACAGGATCAAGCATAGGTCCAACACAACCTGTGTACACATCTTATTCATATTCTTTAAATCACCTAATTGCTCATATAAATTCATGTTTAAAGTCGGAAGAATTGTACATTTGCACCAACAGGGAAAATACTGTCAACATAATTTTTCCCCTAGAATTGAAAGCAATCTCTTGGAACTCCGATTTCAAACACATTCCTGAACCCAACTAGCAAAGCCCTCTAGAATTTTCTTACTGTGTATAAAATATTTATCGGGCAACTGGTTAAAGTCAGATCTAACATGATTTCAGTGGTATAAGGAGCCTTTATACTGCAGAGATGTACAGTATCTGTTAGGAATTTAAAAATACACCATGGATGTTTTAATTGGATGTGTAGTGAAAAAGCACTGCCTCAGAAAGAAGTTGCATAACATTGCATATTTATAAAGATAACTATAAACTATTCCAAATATTGGAAAGGAAATACAAAAACCATGCACTACTTTGCAAATTGACTTACAATTTTTTAGGGAAATTTTGTATTTTTGATTCTAAGGGGCTTATGCACTAAGAGTTCATAAGCCACTTATCGAGCACTTATCGCCAAAAATGCCTACAACGCTTCTGTAAGTGTCGATAAGTGGGCGATAAAAGTCTGAATCGCCAAAAATGTTATCCTTTAAAAAATAAAATCGCTGAGTGCACTCCTGCAATTCTAGTAGCTGCGATTAGGTTATTGAGGCTAATCATGGCTCTAGAATGGCGAATTTCTCACAAAATCCTCACGCCAGGAAAAGTTGGTGTTAAGGTGGTGAGAACATGCTGAGAAGCAGTGAGGCGGGACTTAGGAAACAAAATGCTTTTTTTCTGCATAGTATTGATGCCGGGGGTCTCCGGAGCTGATACCCATTAATATCAGCACCAGAGACCCCCTGCATGAATACCATGCATTAAAAATGCATTTACAGTAAACTTCATTAGCTTAGCGGCTAACCGCAAAGGCAATTAAGGGGTTAACCCCGCTCGCTACCCACCAAGGGCCAAATACCCCATTCTCCCACCCCTGTTACCCACAATAAACACTAATACCCACCTCCTCTACCCCCACATGTTTGATACCAGAGGCTGCGGGTGTCAGGGGACCCTCAGGTGGTTCCCATGGGTGTCTGTGGGCCCTCGGGTGGTCCCCGCGAGTGTCCTGGGTCCTCAGGTGGTCCCCGCAGGTGGCTGTGGGCCCTCAGGTGGTCCCCGTGGCTAACCGGGGGTCCTCAGTAGGTATCCATAGGTGTCTGGGGGCCCTCGGATGGTCCCCACACGCATCACAGATGTCCGGGGTATCTCAGGTTGTGTCCGTGGGTGTCTGGGGGCTATCGGGTCCCCGTTGGCCTGCGGTACCAATCATGTGTCCCAACATTTTTACCAATATATTTATATAAATACACCCCTCCCTCCCCCCAACACATACAGTAATGTAATGGGCAAAATAATTATTATCCAGATATGGATTGCTCATTTGCCCATTATTACATCAAACATTAGCTAGCCAGCATAAACAAAGTAAATAAACCTTTCTGATTACCCCTGACGTCATGAAGGGCATCCTCATCAGCAAACTGCAGGGCCGTGTCCTCCGTTACCAGAAAGAATACAAGAACAAAAACAATATAATGGCCTCTAGCCCTTAATCACCTTAGTGGTTAATAACGCTATAGTGATTAAGGAGTTAACCCATCCTCCCCCGCTACCCACTCTTGGTGTTAGAGCCTCCAGCCATAGTGGGCTCCTGGGTGTCCAGAGATCAGCCCTCACTATTGCACACGTCTCCCTCCTGCCCAAGGACTGATACTTACAGTCGACAGGAGTGTACTGAACAATATTCTTTATTAGCATGCACCCACTGCAGATGGTTCCATACACCGATGCAGAGTTTCAGAGGTCCCAGGCCTCTGGATGGTGATTGCCCCTGATCTTACAGGGCATATGTGGGTTGAATCAGATGTTCCCCCAGCCAAAGGGCTAAGGGTGGGAACGCTCCTCCCGCGATGGGAGAGACTCATAGCCCTACTGCTCTCTCTTACTCCTTCAGAGCAGAACTGACTAAATTTGCCACTCCCTGCTAGGAGGAACCAGAAGGGGCAGGCTCATGGTCTATACCTATACCAGATAGGTTTACACAGGCCATGAGTCACCACCACACTTCTGTCACTCATAAGAGGGGCATGAGGCGGGTCAAAAAGCCCATAGATTAACCTGTCATAGCCTAGACTGCTAGGAGTTACAGTACATGACAGGCAGGAGAGATAGGTCAGAAGATACAGACCATGTTACACATATATTCACAGCGCTTCTCTGTGCAAGGAGCATGCTGCTGGTGAAAAGATTGGCCATACATATGTGAAAAAGTAGAAAGTGAATCCCTGCGCTTCTCCCATTGGGATAGCAATAAATGGAGAAATAAATATACATAGTGCAAACTAAATCTGTAAGACAAAGGAGACTTTTGGTTACATCCTTTGATCAAATAATGCCAAGCCTGCTAACCAACGTCAAGGTAAGTTTCAATAGCAGGTCCCTATGCTAAATGCGTACAAATGTTCTGTGAAATATGCCCTGAAGGGGTTAATATACTAAGCGTAAGCTTATGTAACTTAGTGCAGTTAAAAACTGATATATACCAGTGAAGCTACTTGCATGTAAGCAAGTAGAGTGAAAAGTGAATTTACAGGGACCTGACTGGGAGATTATATACCTTGATAAAGGAGGGACTGGCCGACCACAAGCTGCTCAATAAGCAGTCACAGGTGGATTGGCTAAATACATTATTCACACCCTAATAGTGATGCCCTCTAGGAGCGTGCTGCAGAGGATTAATTTGGCCCAACAGAAAATGTAAAACAAATATATATTCACTGTACTTCTCTGTGTTAGGAGCATGCTGCTGGTGAAAGGATTGGCCATACATATGTGAAAAAACAAAAAGTGAATTCAGGCACATCTCCCATTGGTATAGCAATAAATGGGGAAATAAATATACACAGTGCAAACTAAATCTGTAAAACAAAGAAGAATTTGGTAACCTTTGTTCAAAAGGATGTGACATCATCTGTTAAAGTGATGTCACATCCTTTTGAACTAAAGAAACCTATCACATGGTACAGCAACAATGGGATTGTCTTCAATCACATTGGTTCTAATACCATGTGATATAGCCATGTGGTTTGAAGGATGTGAATTACCTCCTTTTGAGATGACGTCACATCCTTCGCCAAAAAAAAAGGAGGCGGGCACATGATACAGCGTCCAATCAGATTGGAGCTGTAACATCTGACCAGAAAATGTGATGTTACAGGCCATATATAAGGCCTTACCTCAAGAAGCCGACGAGGCAACATTGTGTTGTGGATTTACCATGTGGCTATGGATTGACAGATGAAGATAGAAGAGCTACAGAAAAAAAGAAATAATGACAGATGAAGAAAGAAGACGGTGATTGAAGATAAAAGAAAGAACAATTTTGTTACCTGTTCCGTATCTTCAATGTGGATGGCGCTGGATTGACTTTGAAGACGTCGCGGTACGAGCTTGCAGATTTGCCAGGATTCGGAAGGCCAATGCTTCTAAAGGTAAGAAAAATATTGAATGTATGTAATTGTATTTTTACAGGTTTTTTTTATTGTATTTTTGTATTCTCATGTTTTTCATTGCCCATTGACTGATCATGTATTCATCGTGCCCGTTTAGGGTACAGATCTCAATACAGTGATAGCTAATGTATTTTTTGGCAAATGCTTTCTTCTATTGATTGTTTCATTTTAGTTTTCTGTTTATTGTTTGGCTTACATTGTTTGTAATTTGGATGGCTTGTTTTTATTTACTTTTCAAATGGTTTAGCATTTTTAATTAATTATTTATTTTGTTGGCTACTGGTTTTAATTGATGTGTTTGCTAGTGGTTTAATGAATTAATTGATTTGTTGGCTAGTGGTTAAAATTAATTAATTGTTTTGTTGATAGTGCATTACTTGATTTAATTGATTGGTTGTCTAGTGCTTGTATTTATTTAATTGGTTGGCTAATGCCTTTATTTATTGAATTGGGGTGTTTAGGTGCTTGTGTATATGTTTTATTATTGTGTATTTGAGGCCTTCATGCTTTTTTATTAGGGTGATCATTCAGTGCTATAGTGGCTTATCATGCCCATATTATATCGGTATTATGTACCACTATGCCAATCAATGGGTACTGGGTGGGTATTGTGGTCCAGGGGTGGGTTATTATGCCTCCCGGGTTTGTATGCGGGGAAGGGTGGGTTAACCCCTTAATTACTATAGCGGTTATTAACGGTAACAGTTTTTTTAATATACATTTTAATACTAGTGTAGAGGAGCAGGGGGTCTCCGGAGTAGAACCGCATTGAATTGAGGTCCAGGGACCCCCAGCTTCCTGAGATACAGGAATCCAAATACATCAGCGCATCTAAAAAAAAAAGTTACATTTGGTGAAGCATGTTCAAACAATCTTTATACCAGGAAATAACGGTGAGATATGCACTTAAATTGCAGTGCACTAAAAGGTTTCTTTTCCTCCGCTCCCACCACTGATTGATAAACAGATTCAGAGCCTTTTAAAAGATCAGATTTTATCCAAACAAATGACACTTATAAGGACAGAGAAAGTAAGGTTCCCGACCAGTCCGCAAACTTTCTCCTGCTCCCCGGTGACCGCGACACTGTTCCACCGTTCCCGCTGGTATTTCCATGTCACTTCCGGTTTGGAGTGTTGCCCTCAAAGTCGTCCTGTCGCAACACTATGCGTTTCGAAGGTGATTCCTTCTTCATCAGGGGTAGTCTGTAGCAAGTCCTTGTGCCCTACAGTATCTTAATATATCCCTCTCTACTTTTAAAATCAATTAACTTTAATCAAACATAATAAATCATAAAAACGTGATATGAGACTACAAAATGGAGAACATTTGAATACTAAAACACACATAAAGGTATAAAATGACACCAAACATTTACTAATAAGTTTACAAATATATATGTAATATTTGAATACACATGGATCCAATGCAAAAAAGAGATTGTTAGTGTACTATACAAAACATCCCTCATTAGAAATCACACATCACTCCAAATCACAAATAATTGTGATTCATGGTGTTAAATCATATGATGATTGATTTCTCTTGATGAACACCCTATGAAAGATCTATATTGAGATGAATTTTTGTCCTTTTGAAATTCTCAAACGGCTATATTTACATGGTGGTTATTATAAAACCTAAATCATTGGTGCATTAGTTTTAAAACGGAATACATTCATCTTTTGAATTTGTACATTTAATTTGACTTTTGGCATAACAATCTTATATTGTTTGAATTCGATTGGTCTGGTATAAAGGACAAAAAAGGTTATAATACATGCTTAAAGTTCAGGCATGTTGAATTTTAACTGAACAAACACTACAAAACATACAATAAACATAAATGTCCTTGGCGCACTATCTGGTGAATAACCTGACAGTTAGAGAAGTCCAATTGGTCCTTGATGATAGGGGAGGAAAAGGGGAGCTTGAGCAGTGACATCATCGGTGTGAGACGAGGCGCTCCGAATCGAGGCCACGAAGCGGGGACACACGCTGAATCTCACCCCTATCTGCAGCAACCCAGCATCCTGCCACGCAAGCGGACGGCACATTGTACCACGTATATAGGGACTATAAGCATGTGAGTGCACTGATTTATAGTCTTGTTTTTATTGTATTAAAATTGTGACGGTATCATACCATTGGCCCTATTCCCTTATTTTCCGGTATCACGCTGGAGAGAGGCCTCCCTCTTATCAGAGGAGTCATCCCACCTGGCAACATAGCAGAATTAAGGTGACGGGGAAGAAGTGAAAGATACCTTTTGAGGCCCTTTTATAATCATTTTTATGTAAGTAGCTGGCAACGGTGGGGGAGTTGAAGTTTGACCAGAAGTACTGCGCAATGGTTGTTCTGTCTTTTATATCAATACAGATTTGATTCAACTACCTCTAAGGACCTCCAGAAAAGATTGGATTCCGGATTTAATATCCCTATCATCAAGGACCAATTGGACTTCTCTAACTGTCAGGTTATTCACCAGATAGTGCGCCAAGGACATTTATGTTTATTGTATGTTTTGTAGTGTTTGTTCAGTATTGATTGTGCATTCCTTGTGGATAGGTGTGTCATTCTCGTCCATAGGCAGCCACTTCCTCAGTTTAATAATTAGATTGCAGGATTCAGTTCATATTCATTATAAATTCATTTATAGAGGAATTAATAATTAGAGACTTATATATCACAAGTAGGTAGTTAAGTTAGGTTAATAGGTTGAGCGCTTTAGTATATGTTTTAGTTTAGCTTAATATCACCATCACATGTTGAATTTTAAGCTTTACAAACATATGGAGAGGAGAGATCACAAAATTAAACAGTGATTATCTAGGAAAGGAGAGTATATATACAAATTGGATCTATAAAGAATATTTCACAAATTTGAAGCACTTATGTTAGGAAACACGCCAAATCTATGTTTATATTAAGCCCTATAGGGATTAAGGTTTTTAATTTATGTATCCATATAGTTTCCTTTGTGAATTGTTTTGGACTAGATCTCTTCCCCTTATACCTAGCTCTATTTGATCAATTCCCATAAAAATAAGGCCAGCTGGATTAAAGAAATTGAATTTTTTTAAATGGCTTGATACATTATGCTTATCTAGACCCTTAAGGATATTTCCACAGTGCTCACTGATGCGTTGTTTCAAGCATCTCTTTATGCGGCCAACATATTGCTGACCACAAGGGCATATTATCAAATAGATAACCCCTTTGCTATCACAACTAATAATTTTTTTTTATTTTGAAACTCTCCCCTGTGTGGTTAAATCTAAATATCTTACCATTTAATCCATATTTACAATATTTACATTTGCCGTTTTTGAAAAAGCCTGATGGTAACTCCCTACCCAGCAGCTACATTTTTGTTTTTCTGGGTGCTATTTTCTTTTAAAGATTTTCTGGCTCTTGTATATATGAGAGGATCACAGATTGTTCTAAAAAGGTTTGAGTATCCGTGCAGTTGCGTCTTATGTGCCGATAATAAATAAACAACTTAATTACACCGAATCTGGTTCAGGCACTGCAAGTTAAGTGCATATCTCACCGTTTTTCCTGATCTAAAGTTTGTTTGAACGTGCTTCACCATACAGTATATATTTTTTCTCTTTTTCTCTTCTTTTTTATTTTTAGATGTGCTGATGTATTTTGACTCTAACATCTTTTGAACAAGGTAGAGAATATAGTGCACAGCCAGGTGAAAATAGTATATCAAAAATAGCTTTATTGGTCTATTAAAAATGGAGGTGTAGCAGCTCTCCTACATGTTTCGTGCACGTTGCACTTTATCTTTTGAACTGGGAACAGTTCCTTATTCATGCAGCATCATTCAATTATTTAATATTTCTAGAAAGACCATTAGTTTATTTGAGTGCTTCTTTGTTTGTTTGGTTGTTATTCCCGAGATACAGGCCCCGTTATGGGGTGCCACTATCTCCTATGCATTTAAATGTTCCGCGTCACATGACCATGGGAATAAAAAGCATAGGAGATACCGGCACCCCATAACGGGGCCTATATCTCTGGAAGCAGGGGGTCCCTGGACCTGAAATCAACGCGGTTCTGCTCCGTAGACAGCGGCGAATCAACTGTACACTAGTAATAACATTTATATTAAAAAACATAAATTTGAATCGAGATTTGCGCAGGGAGAGATGACTTCTCTGAGCAGCTCTCTCTGCAGCTGAAAGGAATTGCCAGGTTAGGCCTTTTCAGAAAGGCGATCATCACGTCGCCGGCTACTCACCCATATTGTAAATTTTGCTATCACAGGTAATCTTGGTTTCCGAATTCCGTGATAGCAACACTCACAAAAACAGCGATTTAAATGGCCTGGCAAATTTTTTTATGAACGCTAAGTGCATAGGCCCCTTTTATTTAAGCAGCAACCTATACTAAAAGCATAATATGTCTTATTGTCTTAGAAACATTCATTAACACAAGAGAAGTTACTGTAGCAGTCTGGGACAGAGAAAAACAAATACAGTTAGGTCCAGAAATAATTGGACACTGACACAATTTTCATAATTTTTGCTCTGTACACCACCACAATGGATTTGAAATGAAACAACCGAGATGCAATAGAAGTGCAGACTTTCAGCTTTAATTCATGGGGTTGAACAAAAATATCATATGAAACGTTTAGGAATTCCAACCATTTTCATACACAGTCCCCTTATTTCAGGGGCTCAAATGTAATTGGCCAAATTAACACAATCATAAATAAAATGTTCATTTTTAATACTTTGTCAAGAATCCTTTACAGGCAATGACTGCTTGAAGTCTGGAACGCATGGACATCACCAAACACTGGGTTGCCTCCTTTGTGATGCTTTGCCAGGCCTTTACTGCAGCTGTCTTCCGTTGTTGTTTGTTTGTGGGTCTTTCTGCCTTAAGTTTTGTCTTCAGCAAGTGAAATGCATGCTTGATCAGGTTGAGAACAGGTGATTGACTCAGCCATTGCAGAATATTCCACTTCTTTGCCTTAAAAAACTCCTGGGTTGCTTTCGCAGTATGTTTTGGGTCATTGTCCATCTGTAAAGTGAAGCTCCGTAGAATCAACTTCGCTGAATTTGGCTGAATCTGCACAGACAATATATCCCTATACACTTCAGAATTCATCCGTCTGCTTCTGTCTTCTGTCACATCATCAATAAACACTAGTGACCCAGTGCCATTGTAAGCCATGCATGCCAATGCCATCACACTGCCTCCACCGTGTTTTACAGATGATGTGGTATGCTTCGGATCATGAGCAGTTCCAAGCCTTATCCATACTTTTTTCTTCCCATCATTCTGGTACAGGTTGATCTTAGTTTCATCTGTCCAAAGAATGCTGTTCCAGAACTGGCTGGGTTTTTTAGATATTGTTTGGCAAAGTCTAATCTGGCCTTTCTGTTCTTGAGGCTTATGAATCGTTTGTACCTTGTGGCGAACCATCTGTATTTGCTCTCGTGAAGTCTTCTCTTTATGGTAGACTTGGATAATGATATGCCTACCTCCTGGAGAGTGTTCTTCACTTGGCTGGATGTTGAGGGAGGGTTTTTTCTTTACCATGGAAAGGATCCGATCCATCATCCACCACTGTTGTCTTCCGTGGACTTCCAGGCCTTTTTGTGTTGCAGAGCTCACCAGTGCGTTCTTTTATTCTCAGAATGTACCAAACTGTTGTTTTGGCCACTCCTAATGTTCCTGCTATCTCTCTGATGGATTTTCTTTTGTTTTGCAGCCTAAGGATGTTCTGTTTCACTTGCATTGAGAGCTCCTTTGACCGCATGTTGTGGGTTCACAGCAACAGCTTCCAAATGCGAATGCCACACCTGGAATCAACTCCAGACCTTTTATCTGCTTAATTGATGATGAAATAACGAAGGAATAGCCCACACCTGTCCATGAAACAGCTTTTGAGTAAATTGTCCAATTACTTTTGGTCCTTTGAAAAAGAGGGGAAAAAAGGAATATTTGTCTGGCTGCCAATTTCACCTTATAATTAATTAGGTCAATAATTCACGATTGTCCTGTAGCACTGTGTTGCACCGTCTTTTTTTTCTATTGAAAAAGAGGGGGCTACATATTAAAGAGACGTAATTCCTAAACCCTTCCTCCAATTTGGATGTGAATACCCTCAAATTAAAGCTGATAGACTGCACTTTAAGCCCATATTCATTATTTAACTGTAACTTGAATTTCTTTTGGTACACAGCCGAAATAACAAAACTTGCATCAATGTCCAATTATTTCCGGACCTAACTGTACAAACCAGCGCCCACAACAATTGTTATTGTCCAATGAGTCCAGAGGAGGAAATCCCCACATCAGCAGGCATCCCCACACGACACAGCGGCATGCTGTTTGCATGATACAGGGAAGTCACTGACCGACTGCGGTTCACTATTCTGGGACTTATGTGTATTGACTCACACTGTGGACTATTCAATTTACAACACAAAGACGGAGAAAGTATCATCTATTGATCCAGAGGGCTCCCCCGCCGCATTTGATGATCGCTGGTCTGCCGTTCTTCCCTTTACACCGGGTGATGAGCGACAACCTCAGCTGTCCTGCTGTGTGGTAACCCCACTAACCCTTTGTCTGATTTTATCAAATTTGATGTACGCAGAACTTATCTTTCCCTATTAAAGCACTTTTTTATATATTAATTCACTATGAGCGTTGTGCGCCCTGTTCTTGTTTTGTTTCTCCGGTTACAATGATCGTGGAAGACCAAACAGGGGCAGACGTCAGGTGCAAAGCAAGTCCTCTGTGAACATTCCGGTGTGTGGAACGATGCCTCAAGCTCCCTCCGATATCCAGGGGATTCCCAGAGTGGATGCAGGGATGCGGAGCTAACAGCCGAGTGAGAGGGGACCTCTCTCGCGATGATGTCACTTCCTGTGGGGGTGGTCTGAAATGCTAACCGGAACCAGCTATCTCCAAGAAGGCGCCGTGACCTCTGACCCTATGCGTTTTGTGATAACGTCACTTCCACAGGGGATCTGGGACAGACCAAAAGGAGATATGAGAAAGTGACAAAAGGGTTAGATGAATAAGACATATTCCAAATATTGTTTCAGTTACAGTACTTTAAAGCTGATTTAACTACTGCAACACTGTGAGCCACCCAAATCCTATGTGATTCCTCTCGACATTGAATTATTTCAACATTTGATATGGCAGTGCTGGAGGGTCTGCGGCACCAGATTACCTTGACCCCTCCACCACAGCATTGTCACATGACTGCTTTTTAAAGCAGTCATGGGACTGCAGCGGCCCTTCACCCAAGAAAAGAAGAGGAGGAGTACACCTCAGTCAGTGTCCTGCACTCCATTAGAACAAAGAATGTAATCTAAGCTGCCAAAAAAAACCTTGACGGGCATGACATAGCCCCTGCCTCATGGTGCCGCTGGAGTGCCAGACCTCACGACGTAGTGACTATGTCTTGAGTAAGTGGCACAAAATAGTTTTTCTTGTTGTTATTGAAATTATAAACTCAATTACTTTAGTTAGTTGTCATTAAATCAGACTACAAAGTAAAAAAAACAATACACTAAGACAAGGTCAAGAAGATTAGTATTTAAGGCTGGGATCAGTTTCATGTTTTGCTTTGGTATAGCACAATGTTGTCCGTACATAAAAGGGTAAAGATTATAATGCAGATAAGTTAATGCTTCTTGGTTTTCTATTAGAACATGCAATACTTTTACACATATAATCTCCATAACATTTGAAACAGGTCTACAGATGCAGTTATTTACATTTGTTTCGGAAGCAAGGAAACTAAAACTGAACGGAGCCTGACCGGGGCCCAACCACACCCAAAACTCAGTACACTGGTTTCCCTGATGGGATTAATGGAGCAGGGATCCATGCTTCTGAATGGGACTATTACTGTGTTAAACCTAACAGGCCGCATTAATCTGGAAGAGCTGAGCAGAAAGAACAGAGAGATGCAGTCCCTTTCTCTGTGTCTCCCTGCACAGCTCTTACAGCCGAGCTCGCTATTTTTACTATTATGTTTAGTACATTGGATTGAAGCAAGTGGTCTCCAGAGCTGAACCACATTCATTTCAGGTCCAGCGACCACCTGCTTCCCAAGGCTCAGGCCGCTATATCTGGTACGACTTTAAATGTCCCGTGTCATGGCCCACATGACTATACCTGTAGCTTGGGAAGCAGGATCTCCCAGGACTTGAAAATAATGAAGTTTAGCTCCGGACACCCCCTACTTCAATCCTACTGTATGTACTAAAAGTGAAATAAAAGCAATGCTTCATTATCTTATTGGATAACCTCTAAGGTAATGAAATGGTAACCCTCCTGCTTTGCTCCCGGGAGGCCTAACCAGCTCCTCAGGGGCAAGTACCCAATATGGAGGCATGTACCTTGGGATGCAGGGGTTCCCCGGACATAAAATGAATGCGGCTCAGCTACAGAGACCCCATGCTTCAATCCTATGTACTAAAAATAATAATAATAATATAAATATAGCGAGATTGCTATAAGAGATGTGCAGGGAGACACAGAGAGAGGGAATGCTTCCCTCTGCGCAGCTCTTTCACACTGGTTGCAGTTGGATTAACACAGTGATAGTTCAATTGAGAAGCAGGGACCCCCCCTGCGTTTATACTTATGGGAAATTCCCCCTTGCTGTGATCATTCTTGGTCGCTATCATGGCCGCAGTCTACCCACTTCAAGTGATGGCAACTTCTTGGATTGCGTTACATTTAACATGGACACTATAAAAATGTGTTGCAATCTGGAATTATGTCTAATGTAGTTTTAGCACACCGTGCTTAAACGCTCAAAAATAAAAATGAAAAATCTGTAAAACATATAATATTATGTTTGTACACAGTGATATGAAAACATATGCAACACTAATTAAGTTTTACATGTATTAGTTGTTGTTTCAATATTAAAAATGATTTATTATCTTTCTCTCTATACATTTAAACGTTACTGTAAGGCTGAGTTCATAGTGGAGAGTGGCTGTGATCTCCAGCGCTGATGCTTGCTGATGCTCACCTCTCGCTTTACCAAGCAGCTGCTTTTCATGTTCTTGCCCATCAGACAGAGCGTGTGCTCTAGTAGGCGGGGCTTGTGGGCAGAGGCGGATCGGGAGGCGTACCTGACAGATGTCATTGTGCAGCATGTCTCCACAGGGTGTGACATTACAGTGCAGCCACTGCAGCGACCACGAGGAACCAGTGAGGCACAAAGAAAGTTAGGCAAAGAGGCAAAGAGCCAGGCAGCTAGCCTAGTTGTGGCATTAATATTCATTGTGTGTGTGTATATATATATATACATATATATATATATATATATATATATATATATATATATATATATATATATATACCACTGTCATTAAGGTTATGGTGGGTAAAAAAAGTGACAAAAACCCTCCACAGTAAAGCATAAAGCAACTGTAAATATTACTGTATGTTCATACACCGAATTGGAAGGACTTCACTTCCGGCCATCCGGTTACACGAAGGAGAGACACAGGAGGACGCTATCACTTCAAATCGGACGGCGTTGCTGGCACATGAGAGCCAATCTCATACCTGCTTATTTTTACAGTACTTTTGTGAGTGGACATTTGCTTGATTTTAAGTTACATAAATTATATGTTATTACGTTAATGCACTAGTTGTGCGCCTGTTTTTTTCTTCTTTTTTCACAGATTTATTCAGGGATTAGTGATCCCTTGAAACGGCTGCAAACACCTGGATGTCATTGCTTTTGGAACGGGACTTTGTTTTTTCAGAGGTTTTTTTAAAGGTTTTTTATTCATTCAATTTTGAAGAAGTTTTCAATTGCATTTATACATTTTGAATTGTATTATTGTTTATATATTTATTATCTTTATTAAATACTGTAGTATTGTGTTTATTTAAACATTATATGCACTACCATATCTCCTTTGAGATTACAGGTTTTTAGTATTAGATATCCAAAATGTGAAGGGAGCGATTTTCAGGAACACCCCAAAAAAGAAACACAATAATAGTTTAATAAAATCACACAATGATGACTTATTAAAATAAAATAAAATATTGCTCCTGAAGAAGCTGACTGTGAGATCAGCGAAACGCGTAGAGCTAAGCCTGTACACTGCATGCGACCGTTCCTGCTCAAAGATTGTGGCTGAAGAGTCCTTTCGTGCCGCCTTACCATCGCAATACAACTCGTTCCTGTCCTCCGCTGTACCGGAAGCAGTCCGTCTCAGAAGGATGTGACGTCAGACGCCGGTTACCACGGACAGACTGAGGAGGCTTTACACAGAAAGACCAGACTCTCACCACGCCGCAAAAGATACCTTTATGTGTCTACATTTGATGTACATATTGTGAGTACATTTCTTATGTTTTTTATTCTTATAAACCTGTGCCAATTGGTCCATACTATGGTCTTCCTTTGATATTTCTTACATGACCACAACTCTGAACAAGAACATATCCAATCCTGCTTTCCTGATCACTGCTGATTCTTCATTATCCTGCTAAACGCTGACTCTTCACTTACTTCTTGTAAGTAGAAGATTCATACGAGCCAAGATTTTAATAAGTCATCATTGTGTGATTTTATTACACTATTATTGTGTTTCTTTTTTGGGGTGTTCCTGAAAATCGCTCCCTTCACATTTTGGATATCTACTATTGCCTATGAGGGAATTCGTACAAACTTCCCTGTGAAGGTTGAGAACTTTTTTGAACACTCTACATATTATTGCGTGTATTCACTATACTGTGTCTCAGCGCCTTGTAAATCACTTGGGTTAACTAGGTTTTTAGTATTGCCATTGGCCATCATTTAACCACCCCAATAGACTAATTCATGGTAGGGTTAATTAGTTCTTCATTTTATTAACTTGTGTTCAGGTTATATTAGAGGCGCTACTTCATTGCTTTTTGTTTCTTTTGATATATATATATATATATATATATATATATATATCTATATACAGATAGATAGATAGATAGATAGATAGATAGATAGATAGATAGATAGATAGATAGATTGCCATTGTCAAGAAAGACAAAGAAGCAGCTATGCTCATCTTTATCACAAACATATTGTGTCCTGTTTTTATGTGTGTGTGGCGTAGTGACGATTGAGTGCAATTTGGTCACTCTGCTTGTTTGTGTGTGTTGGTGTCTGTGTCAGCCATGTGGCCACATCCTATGTCCCTGAAGTTTCTATATAAAAAGAACATATACATTGAATAACAAAACAGTACAATGTTCTAAAACAGAATATACATTTTATTTTAAAGTGCAACGCAAAACTGTGTAAAAAATAAACAGTACAAACAACACCCCCCTCTTGTTCCCCTGATGGGTCCGTTTTCCCCCCCACCCCACAGCAGTAGCAGCAGCCCATTTACCGCCCCCCCACCCCACAGCAGCCCATTTGCCCCCCACCCCCCAGCAGCAGCAACCAGTTTGCCCCCAGACCCCACAGCAGTCCGTTTTCCCCCCCACCCCACAGCAGCAGAAGCCCATTTGCCCCCCACCCCACAGCAGTCCATATGCCCCCCAACCCCACAGCAGCAGCAGCCCATTTACCCCCCCACCACCACAGAGCAGTCCATTTACCCCCCATCGCACAGCAGCAGCAGCCCGTTTGCCCCCTCCACCCCACAGCAATCCATTTGCCCCCCCAACCCCAGCAGCAGCAGCCCGTTTCCCCCCCACCCCACAGCAGCAGTAGTCCGTTTGACCCCCCCCCCCCAGCTACCTCTCCCTCTGCATATGCTTGAAAATGGCTGCACTCAGGTGTAAGTTAATTTCTGTGCTGCGCTCTAATTGGACGGCAGTGGGTCACATGACCGCACCTCCTCTCCAGCAAGCACAGAAACACAGATTTGCCTGTAGCTGGAAGGTGAGCGAGGTTCAGCAAGCGTGAGCAAGCAAGCGGAAGCTTTCACTCAGAATGGCACCATAACATATAATGGGTCTCTGAATATATGCTATGCGCGCCTCAGCAAGAACTACGCCACTATAAACTCAGCCTAAGATTTAGGGCCAAAGTGACTGAGTCTGGGATTCAACCCCATTATTTGAAGCAGTGTGACCATACTGTATGACATTTGACAGATTATCTACAATAATTCATGCAAACAATCTACTTATTTTGTGTAGTCATGTCAGGTTTCCAGGTTTCTTGATCCCAGAAAAAGTACTTCAAAATGTATTTGATGTGTTAAGCTTTTTATTTACCCTTATTTATAGTCAGAGCATGAGAAATAAATAAACAAAACATATCTTTTCACCAGCACATGCCTTTCAAATTTATACAAACAAACAGTTTAATATTGTTTCTCTCCTGAGAGTCAGCCTTTGTTATTGACTTCTCCTCCCCAAACATTGAAGCCACTTTAAAAATTCTTCTAAGGCTGCAGCTTGGTTTCCCTGGTTACCTGCTGAAGTTTAGGCATTCAGCAGGAGAGTATTTCTGATCACAGAACTAACAAGGTTTATTGTTCCCTCATACATGCTTCATGCTTCATGCTGTTAAGAGGGATGCAACACTTTTGTGTGGGGAAGCACCAGCTAAAGATACATATATTCATTCAGCAGTCATTACAATTATTTCATAATACATAATGTTGTCTAATTTTCAGTTTAAAAAGGATACTATTGTCACGAGACACCAGGCATTTACACCTTTATACCGGGATCATATCACTGAGCAAAACCAAATGATAAAACAAATTGTCATTTATTCAATTGAAACAGACGTACCGTACATACAGCGGATTACAAAATACAAGAGAAAAACACACTTACTAGGGGTCTGGGGAAAAAACTAGAGTTTCCTAGCTTCTACAGTCCATAAAACAAAGTTTGTAGTTGACCGGAACTTAGCCCTAGATGTCCCGGAACTCAAATCGGGATGAAGTTCTTGACGCCACCGCTGTATCTGCTCCGGAGACACCGAAATCCCTTGACCGGGAGATACAGATGCTGTGGCCGTTATTCGAACAAATCACGGAGCCGTTTTCGTGTGCTCTGCTGTATTCCACGCGGCACTAACGTCGCCAATCACACCAGGCACACGTGTTTATTGCGGTTGCTTTGTTTGAATTTTATGGATTCTGTTTCTTTGTGTGCAATGAAATTAATGAATAGAAATGTGTACAGTAATATGCTACTGTGTCAATTTCAGGTGTTTAAAACCAGAACACTAAAATACCATTTTCTGTACTCGCCTGCACTGGCGTCTTAAGGCGGTAAGGTTGGAAGAAATCACACTCCATTACATGGGTATTCTGAGGTATACAACGCGTGAAGTGTTCGAATAACGGCCGCTGCATCTGTAGCACCAAACATCCTGATACTCTTTTCGGCTTGTAGTTCCAGCTGCGACCGCTACGTTCTCTTCTCAGAACTTAGCCCCGAAAACTGGGACTTAGAAAAGGTCTTGCCTTGAAATTTCTGAAGCCAGCTTGCGTCTATTTCTCCAAGAGCATCTTTTGGTGATTTTGAATTTGCCCCTATAGTCTTGGCGCTCAAAATCTTAGATAATCTCAACACCGGATTGGCTGCAGGGTTTCTTATAATATTTTGGAGTTCATTCAAAAAAAACTACAGCCAATCCCAGCGTGGGACCTTAAAACCAGCCAATTGGATGCATGCCAGTCTTCTGAAGCCGGGCAAGCGGATCTTATGAATGAAACAAGGGCATGCGTGAGTTTGCCACTTGTCATATAGAAGCCACCCGCTGGGCTAGGTGCCTCCAAGTCTGGGAAGGTGAATAATTACTGGAATGGCTTGTATTGATCCCAGGATGTGGGCAATTCACCTAGCCATCCTGCTCAAATGTTCTTCACACCTCTGGCAGCATCTGTGGCTTTCAAGTCCCGACCCTTGTGTCACTGGAGACCAAGACTTATGCACACATTAATACCGGGATTCTAGACTGAGGCGGGCAAAATAAATTGTAATTTATTTCTTTTCAGACAAACACACAAATCTTGCACAATTACACTCTATAAAACACTTACTGAGTACAGTGAACGAAATCAAATGTCCTTGGAATGAAACAAAGTCTCTGGCACCCCTGCATGCATGCAAGTGGGAGCGCAAATTGATCCGTGTAACAGTTCCTGGCTAAAAGCACAAGTTGTAACCCCTATATCTCCACCAAAAGGAAAAAGTTTTTTCAGTCCTTACAGGGTTTGTTTCGAATTCCAGAAGAGGGGTACGATCCTTAGTTACTATATAATTAACCCCTCACACTCCGGAACCGCTGACACTGGAACTTGGTGAATCCGATGAAATCTTCATACGGAACATGAGATAGAACTGCTTTTCTGACGGACTGCATGACCTTTTAAAAACTCCCAAAAGTCCATCCTGTCAGTCTACAGCGAATCACTGTGTGCAAATTTTATCCCTGGCCACACACACAGTTTGCCAGTGTCATAATTCCTGGCATCCCTGGCTTCAGAATAGTGAGAGAGCATTTGCAACAAAAATGTCATCTTCCCCCACTTGGCCACTTGCTACTTAGCATATGCCACCCTGTTCCCTTAATGAATGCCACTCAGTCTACCTCACTCCTGACTCTGAACAAAAGGTTCAACACCCCTAGAACAAATGTCCCTTTCATCTATTAGCCATAAGCCCCCCTCTGAACAAATGTTCTCACACCTCTATTTCTTTGAAGCTCACGGGCTTTCAGCTAAGCATTTCAAAGCACAGGATTACACACCCCAAGTGTCATCTTCTGTCTGATGTTAATTTCCTTACTCTTATAACTTTAAAATTCCAAAATTATAGAGGACATTCATTTAATACTGTTAGTGAACATTAATGCTCAAAAACATAACTCCTTTATGTGTTCGTACCTCAGTAATGCCACACCAAATATCATCTTTCTAGGATGCTCCTAACTAAAGTTAGCTATACTTTAAACATAACTTACACGGTTTTAGTCTAACATGAATTAAACATTTTCCTTACCCCCCAAAAAACTCTCCGCTTTATCATGAGCAGGAGCTACCATAATTCATGAAAGAGAAGAAACTTTGGCGCTACTGCGCATGACTGACTCAATGAAGCTCCCGGATGATCTTCAACCAACTTTATTAACACCACACACAAGGGCTACACTGCGATCTCCTCCTCTACGCGTTTCACCCTCTAAGATAGGGCTTCGAAGTGGGAGTGGGAGGATTCATTAACCTCTTGTGTCCCTATGTTAATAAAACAAACTTCCTCTATACCAGGAAACTCTGTGCCTCATTTTTACCTTTTCCTGCTCTGTACTGAAGCAGGACGTCCTAGTGGTGAGTCACAAATACAGTTAGCACATTTCTCATTCATTCATTTAACTGCAGCTAGCTGCTAAGATGCAAAATAGGGACAATAAAGGTAGTGTAGGGGAAAACATGGTGTTATGGGGACAATACATTTTAACCCCTTCACTCCCCTTCACTCCCAACAGGGCTCAGGGTTAACCAGCCAGACATAAGAGCTTTATTATTGGCTTGGTTAACCCTCTCCCGCCACACCTGGGTAGGCATAGTGGCACCACAGCTTGGTAGTCATCTGGCCCACTCAGAATACCGGCTTTAAAAGTCCCAGCTTATCTTATAGTACATAAGCATAATACATTTTAAACATCCCCATTTAATAAAATATACTTTTACACTTTTATCCTAAGTCTTTTGGCTATGAGGGGTAGAATGGGACTCTATACTTTTATTCCCACTAGCCATATTAATCACACACTGCAAACCTGACTTAGAATTTATAGCCTTCTGGGTTATTACCCCTTTATGAATGAAAATATTTTTCATAATTTTTCTTCTAAGTCCCAAAGTAAAATGAAAAGATGCTTAGGTTCATTCCCAGAGCTGCGGCTCATTCCCTTAAGAAGAAAAAAACAAACTCAGAAGTAAAAATGCGTAGGTTCATTCTCAGAGCTGTATCTCCTTCCTTTAGTGAAAATAGGATTTAGGTTTCATAAAAACTCACAACCTCATATATGGTTGGAGTAACCCCCAGAACCTCTATACTGGTTCGGGGGAACCTGGTCATATACTGGGTGGCCCTCACTAACTTAGGGACCCCTAACTGTACCCGGGATACACATATCCATATGCCCCCCTTTACCTTTCTGGTCTGTGTTGAAACAGGGAAACCTGGCGGTGAGTCACGTAACTGTTTTCAAGGGAGGATTTTGATTGGGGTGATGGGTCTATATGTCCCCGGGAATCTGACCTGATTCCCGGATACATTTTTGGGGTGGCCAGCAACTCTGGACCCCAGTTATCTAGACACAATCTGACAACACTTTTACCGCAACCCCCCCCTTGAAACTCATAGCCTCTGAATCTCCACTGGTTTGAACTCCCGGAAAGGTAAAACACACATAAATTCTTTATTGTCATACAAGCATATGCATTTCATGTAGGACAGACAGGTTCAAGAGCTGACACTCTAATACCCCAAATATGGATCAGAGGTAACCAGCCGGACATAATACCTTTATTAATGGCCTGGCTACCCCTCACCATCACACAAATCACTTAGATTTCATAGATCAAACATATCACTGGCATTACTGATGTAGCAAGATTTTATCTGTGGTACCGTGACAAGGCACGAGATTCCACCTGCGTAAACATTTTGTGGCACGGTGATCCACCACGGTGGTATCACATTCCACAGTTTTGTGGGCTTTATTAATTTAATTGAAATTCAATATGTGTTCGGCAGATGGTACAGTGAATATCTTTTGCCCATGCCCGCTGTGATCATGCAGATAGGCACAATAACTTAACAGGTGTTTTAAAACTTTTACTGATGTAAGTGGTGGGCAATTGTCAAGGTGTAAAAGAAATTATATTTCTCTTAGGTACCTTTAAAACACAAGACATCTTTTTATTTATAGAGATACTTGGGGACACCCAGAAACCCAGAGAGGGGGAAAGAGTGAGATAGCTTTGTATAAGACACTATTTCTTTAAATTCAACACCTCCCTCTGTTTATACTGCTGCGGCACAGTTTATTCGAGCATTTGCCCGTTCTGTGCCGCAGCAGTAGCCTGGCGCGCGCCCGAGTGTGACGGGCGCGCGCCGAAGCAGCGGAAGAGCGCCCTCCGATCGGGGCGCTCTCCCTACCGCTGCCGGGTCCGCCGGGTCCCCCGGAACCCCCTGCCGCTGTCCCGCGATCGCGGGACACCAGGGCTCCCTCGGGGAGCCCTGGACGCGCGTGCAGGGGGCGCAGGCTCCCGAAGACGCGTGACCGCGCGTCTATGACGCGCGGCACGCCGAGGGGCGGCCACTAGCAAGCCGGGAAATCTCCCGGCTTGCGGATCTGGCCGCACTGCGATAAAGTGTGTCGCCAGTGTACTGTACTCATAAACTAAAAGCAATAATTTAAGGACCCAAGCTAGAAATATATCATCCTTTTTAAGGCTGAGATTATGGTCCCGGCACGGCCATGTGCGAACGAACACGCCACCACGCGTATTCCTGCAGTCCAAGCGATTTGTGAACTTGTCTGCAGGGGATTGTAGATGCATTGTGGGGGCATGGCGCGGCAGCCACCTAAAAACACAGATTTTCTTGTACGCTGAGAATGCAGCCGCTTCAATGCGCTACTTTGCCTGCAGTTGTGCAGGCGCTGGGGTAGCTCCCACAACAAAATACAGCAGAGTGCTTGCCGGGCGTGCACACGCAAGCGCACGTACGCAGCGATGCCGGCACCATAATTCCAGCCTAAGCTGCCAGGCACAGGACACCACACAGAGCCTGTCAGGACCCATGGAGCATCCCCACATTTCGCACCGGCAGTTCCCGTGGGAATATTGAGACTTGATGGACCGCGTATAGATGGTCATTTTCCCTACCAGAGTAAGTGTGAATATGGTACCTATTGTAATTTTGATTGTTGTATTTATTTGCAAATTATATATACAATATACTGTAGTGTTTAATCTCTCTATTACTGTATGTTTTTAGAGTTTTACTGCCTGAGCAACACGCTCCTGCTCAGGCTGAGTGATGAAGAGGTGCACGGATAGCCTACTTGGCACAAGCTGGATGGGGACCATGACCTCCTATGGTGGCTGGCGGAGGGGGGCGGCAACTTTGAGGGCCCGGATGGGGACTGGAAGATATTTTTCACTGATCCCGTGAGTATTGTTGTTTGTATGTTATTCTAAGTGCTGTTTGCAGAACTGTCAGTGTATCAAATGTAGCGAGTTGTTACTGCTTCAAACAATTGTATGTACAAAAAAGTGCATGATACCTAACACAGCATTGTCACCTGGATGCTCCCTTGCTGCAGCCACTGTTGGATTCTTGTTGTTGTGAATCCCTTCTTCTACATGTGCATTATTTTAATTCTAGTTTATTTGTTAATTGTTAATTGCTATTCAGAATGTACAGTACTATTGAATGTTTAAAGCAGCTTTTTACTGTTGGTTTTATACCATTGTAAGTATGCTGTAGCAATAAATCTACAGGTATATCCCTACTTTTGACACCTTGCTACATTAGACACCCAATAACCAACTCATCTCTACTCAACATTAATACCTTGTATTGTACGTAGTGTACCTTAAACTATATATATATATTCAGATGTACTGTATATAAAGTCTCAGAGAAATTGGATTGCTATATAAATAGATAGAAAAGCCTGATCTAGATCAGAACTCTTCTGCTGCATCACCCTTCTACTACTTTTGCATCAATCCAGTTTCTGTGTACACAAGAACCTGCTTAGTGCTATACCAGTTACAGCCCTAAGAAGGTGCAAGATACTTGCCAATAATACCACAAAACCCATGACCCTCAAAAGGACTCATGCAAAGAATAAAGTGGGAAAATAAAATCCGGTGGAAGCATCCAACTCCAAAAGACAAATCTCTACGACCAATCTGGAAAAAGGAGCAAGCGATAACCATAGTCATTGAACTTCCCAGGAAAGCTGGTTCTGTACCAGGTACCCCAAGCACCATCGGGGTCACCTGACCCCTCAGCTCACCTGACCTCAGACCCAATGCACCACACTAGAAATTGAGTTCACCTGCACATGAACCCAGCTCAACTCAACTAAGCACGCCCAAATTAAGACCCAGCGGACTCCACCAATTAGCAAGCTTCAGTCTAAGTTTAAGTGGGGTATGTTCAGGGATAGCATGACATTGTAAACAGAAAGCGCACAGAGCACACCGGGGGTTAAAAAACAATATTGATGAAGAGCTGTACTCGGCTCATAAGATGACATACATACTACGAGTACCTGTGGCCCACCAAAGATCACGACACCTAAGTGGTGTAAGGAACAATTTATTCATATGACATAAAATGAATGATAAAAACACACATGTAATAATTAAAATAGGGTCCTACTAGACCACAACACCTCTATGCAGACGGTTCCTTAGCCGCTGCTGGACTACTATGCACGGTCAGCAGCAGGGGGGGACCTACGTCTTTGGACGGCTCGAGCGCGGACAGTTCATCTGTATTTTTGCATAGCATGACATTGTCAATTTTTTGGGGGTGAGACAATTGTGATGCTGGTATACCTTGCACACTGTGGTCATACAACAATAAAGTTATCGCTCAATACCTAAGACATACAAAATATTGATAGGGTCCAGGTGTGTAGGGAGAGAATAAGGCACAAACACAGATGGTGAACAGATTCACCTAGATCCCTATTGGCATGCACTCATGGTGCACAAGTGCAAAGTACAAGGATTATTATCCACTGAAAATAACATTTGTCCCACTATCCCATGCGGGATTAACAATAGTAACAGACGTAAAGTCTGTATAAAAACAGAAAAATAACAAAAGCTTTATTGTTGACAAATAATTACGCCGAAACAAGTGTAAGTATGTACATGTGAATTAAAAGAGGAATAAAAATGATCCCCTGAGGGGAGGGTGCTAGGTAAGAACCTGGTGGTGAAAACAATAAGCTTAATAGCTTAACTCTCATCACGTCACTACCAGTAAATCAAATTACTCCAGTGGTGCGATGTCCATAAGATAATATAAACCCTGGTAAGGTGTACACTCCACTTACAAAGTACCTATGTGGTTTGATATCAACTGCAGCTGCAGCAGAGGTAAGTATAATAGATAACTGTGATGCAATGCAACATGAGCATGCTGTGTGTGCAGACAGTGTGTCACAGGTCAATAATGGACACGTGTATACATGAAAATATGTCACTGCCTGTAAACACCGAAGGAATCACAAAGCTGCAGCCGCAGCACCCCAATGGCAGCAATGCCTGATATCAGAAAAGTACAAAAGCCAATATACAACCGTATCTTCAAGCAGGCTCAAAACCAAAGGTATCATAAAGCTGCAGCTGCAGCTGCAGCACCCCAATGCCAGCAATGCCTGATATCTTCAAGCAGGGTAATAGTTGACCCGCTACCACCGTCCTAGGCGCCGTCCCGCTCGCAGGCGTCAAGGACATGACGTCACTGCACCCCGACACACCTTTCGTGTCGCAAGACACTTCTTCAGGGGGAGGAGCCACCAACTTAATGGATAAAAAAAATTACTTTGTGTTAGAAAGGATAAACCATGTTGTGAGGCGCATTGATGGTCTCTATTCGCTTGTTGATAGACGTCAGCAAGAGAGACAACAACATCTGGAGGAAGCCTCTTCTCCCCACTCCATGTGCCTCCAAGCAATACCAGATGGTGGAAAGCCCATACAGCATGTACATACCATCC